>NC_058102.1:33042803-33345833 GCF_020171115.1 Neogale vison | reverse complement strand
AGGAGTCTATTGAGAAAATTTGGGAAAATCTATCCATCAAAAATGACTGTGATTGATAGTAAAATATTGAATTAATATAAATTCGTGTATATAGAGCAATGATAAAAAGTAGAGAAAGAGAAAGTAAGAAACCTATCTACCAAAATTAGAGGTGTTCGCTGCATCATCTGATATAGAAACTGGTCTTTGAAAGGAAAGTATTAAGGTTTCCTGCATTTCTAGGAGGAACTGTATTTCACCCACATTTAATGACTGGTATTTTCAGATACTGGACAACAGGCAGCACAGGGCAATGATCTCTGAGGGAAAGGAAATGAAAGAAGTAAATGCCAGGATTTTTCTAGTTTGTTGCCAGAAGGCAGTTTTCAAAAGCCAGGGCAGGAAATTGATGGAAGAATTTGAAGAAGTCACACATAAAAAGATAACCTCTGTTCATGTATTGAAAGAGCTAGTATCATTAAAAAGCCTATATTACTCAAATAGATTCAAGAGATTCAATGCAATACCTATCAAAATTCTAATGGTGACATTTTTTATAGAAATAGAAAAAACATTCCAAAATTTGGTGTCACAGAAGACCCTGAAAACCCAAAGCAAACATAAGAAAGAATAACAAAGCTAGAGGTGTCACACTTCCTGATTTCAAACTACTGTATATTATAAAACAATAGTAATCAAAATGATATGATACTGTCATAGAAACAGACACGGTTCAATGGATAGAATCAAGAGCTCAAAAATAAGCCCACCCATTTACAGTCAACTAAATATTTGACAGGAGAGCCAAGAATACTTGATAAGGAAAGGAGAGTCTTTTAAGCAAACCATGCAGGGAAAACTGGACAGCTATATGCAAAAGAATAAACTGGGCCCCTATCAAGAATTAGAACAGTTTCTGGAATGTAAAGACAGAAATAATTCATGTTCCCTTCATCCGGAATAGAAAAAAATTGTAATAGATTGGGCATCAGATGGAGTACTCAGAAGACTATTCCCTTAGTAGGTAACATCAGTCTGAGATGGAGGCTTCTCTGAAACCAGCATTCCAATGGCAAAAATGGATAAAGGGAATTACTATCAGAAAAAAAAAAAAAAAAAAAAAAGAAAGGGAAATTCTAACTGGAGGGTATTATGTTGAGTGAACTAAGTCAATCACAGGAAGACAATTATTGTATGGTTTCACTCACATGAGGAATATAAGAAACAGCATAGAGGATCATAGGGGAAGGGAGGGAAAAAGCACACCCCAGAAACTGTTCTAATTGTTCTTTCCAGCGATTCCTTACCAGTGTTGGATAGTGTTCTCACACACATGCACTAAGTGCTCAGTTAAAGACATTAGGGAAACCCTTTGCAGATCTCTCTCTTTCTGACTCTCTCTGCCTTCATTTGTAGTCTCCATATAGCTTTCTCCTCTCTGGTACTCCATCTGTGAATTCTAGCCAGGTCAGAATCTCAAACTTCTCAACTATGTCTCTTCATCCTAGAGAGCCCACTGTCTAATTGGATTCTCTCTCCTCATACTGCAGCCTAGAAACTCTAAACAGTTATCTCATTTGTTTCCCTTCTACCAGGAATCCTGCCCTTTTCTGCTTGTTGTACAAAGTGTGAACGTTTGTTTCACATATTTAGTCTAGTTTTTCAGTTAAGGAAAGAGGGTAAATCTGCTCCCTGTTTTTTCATCATGGTCAGAAATATCTTGCTGGTGTTATAATTCTTCGCTTATGCTTTCTTCTCTTTTTCTTGAAAAATAGTATTACATTATTGTCTGCTTTTAATGTTACTTGGAATTTCTAATGGCACCTGCTTTTCTTTCCATTATAAATGATTTGGCAAATGTGAAATGGATTGGTTGTGCTGTCTAGAGATTTGTTAATTTTTTTTTTTTTTTAAAGTAGGCTCCATACCCAATGTGGAGCCCAGTGTGGGGCTTGAACTCGGACCTGAGCTGAGAACACAAGTCGAATGACTAACGACTGAGCCACCCAGTTGCCCCTGGGCGTAAGTCATTTTTTAAAAGAAAATATTTTCTAACTGTGCTGCATGTGTGAGTAAGCACACATGCACAGATACACACAAACCCAAACTTTAGACTGTATAAAAGAAGTATGTTTAAAAAACCATTATTCAAAAAGGCTAATGGTAAAGGGATCAGCAAAATATTTTGAGCAAGTTCAAACAATGAGATAGCATAGTTTCATATCCCAATATACAGTGTGAGTGAATAAAGGCCATAAAAGCATAAAACTACTTAATTAAGTCTACTTTGTAAAGCTAAACACTGCAACTCCTGACAAAATATCACCAAGTAACACAACCAGCAACTTCTTAAATCAGAAACAAAAAAAGATTCAGTAAGTCAAAATGTCTAATGTTAGGAATCTATAAATGCTCACAGCCCAAGACAGATCAAGAGACCAAAAATTGTGAAACATCAGAGCAGAAACGTGTGTAAATCAAGAACTCTTAGAAACATAAGCACATGTTTATGGATCTACAAACATAGTGAGGACTAGTAGTAGTCTTCTCTCAGAATCTGACAGTTTAAATAGTCAAAAAAATAGGAAAGAGCATCTGGATAATCCAACATTATCTCTTAATATTTAATTTGTGTGTGTGTGTGTTTGTGTTTTGGTAAAAAAATATATTTGGTTAAAAGTAAATATGGTTGGTAGGAATTTTAAAGACTGTTTCCTGTCTGGCCATAACCAATATAATACAAAATAATCTAACCAAGGAGGAGACAACCACATCTGATGAAAGAGATTGATGGTTTAGGTAGAAATGTGATAGAGAAGTAGAGAGATTTAAAAGCAAGGCAACTCCTAGATATCATGGTAACATTAGTGGGTAACGATTTTTATTTTTTAAAAGATTTATTTATTGATTTTGGGGGGAGGGAGTCAGAAGAAGAGGAAGAAGAATCCTAAGCAGACTTCACCCCGAGTGCGGAGCCCAACTTGGGTCTCAGTCCCACCATCTTGAGATCATGACCAGAACTGAAAAGAGTCGGACACCCAAATGACTGTACCACCCACACACTCCAAGTAGCCATTTTTAATTCACAGACACTCTGCAACAGAATTTGTCTCTCAGGGTCCTAGTGTGAAAAGAAAGCATGTTGATCCAAGTAACTGATAAAAGTATATATTGAAAACCAATAAATTGAGCTTGAGAAACTCAAGTTCACCATCCTTTACAAACTGGAAGTATTAAAAGAAAGCAAAAACTTGGTTTGAAATTATTAAATAGGTAAGCACAGCCTGATAACAAAAACTGCACTAGCATGCTCCTGCTTGAAAATATCGGTCATACAAGTGAGGACAGATTATCTGAGCAATCGTTTGGTCCCTGTTCAAACAGTGTCTTGTTAGAAATTTTCCACTTAGTCTTTGAATAATTTTAGAAAGGTAAAAAGTGTTTTTCAGAGGTCATGGGTTGATTATTACAGATTAGGTTCATTTAGAAAAATGATAACTCATATTATCATGGTTTGAGTGAATTATTTTCTTCAGATGACATATATCATCTTTATATACCCTAAATGTCATGAGAAATTTATTTGCTAACAATATATGCTACGATACACTTTATCTCTTGCACGTATAATGAGACATGTTTTGTTTAGTAGTTTTACTGCAAATGTTTTTAAAAATAGCTTCTTTGTCAGAAATTTATAATAAAACACTGTTGATTGTGAATATAGTTATGGAAATAAGGATATATAAAAACTCTACTCCTCTGCTCCAAATGTATGTTAAGTTGGCACATCTGGTTCAATAAGACTTCATTTTTCTTTTTTTTAAAGAATCACATTCTCTGGCTAAAATTAACAAGTCAAAAAATGACAGATGCTGGTGAGGATGCGGAGAAAGGGGAACCCTCCTACACTGTTGGTGGGAATGCAAGCTGGAGCAACAACTCTGGAAAACAGCATGGAGTTTCCTCAAAAAGATGAAAATAGAGCTACCCTATGACCCAGCAATTGCACTACTGGGTATTTACCCTAAAGATACAAATGTAGTGATCTGAAGGGGCACCCAAATGTTTAGAGTAGCAATGTCCACAATAGCCAAACTATGGAAAGAACCTAGATGTATATGTATGTACTTATATGTATATGTATGTGTGCATATATATATATACACACACAATGGAATACTTGCAGCCATCAAAAGAAATGAAATCTTGCCATTTGTGATGATGTGGGTGGAACTAGAGGGTATTATGCTTAGCGAAATAAGTCAATTGGAGAAAGACAACTATCATATGATCTCCCTGATATGAGGAAGTAGAGATGCAACATGGGGGGTTTAGGGGGGAGGAAAAGAATAAATGAAAGAAGATGGGATCAGGAGGGAGAGAAACCATAGAAGACTCTTAATCTCACAAAACAAACTGAGGGTTGCTGGGGGGAGGAGGTCGGGAGAGGGGGGTGGGGTTATGGACACTGGGGAGGGTATGTGCTATGTTGACTGCTGTGAAGTGTGTAAAGCTGGCAATTCACAGACCTGTACCCCTGGGATAAAAATACGTTATATGCATATAAAAAATTTTTAAAAAATTAATTAAAAAACAATGAATTTTGGAACACTGGGGAAAAATTTAATTTAATTTTTAAAATAAAATACAAACAAACAAATAAATAAATAGAAATAAAGAATCCCATTCTCTTTGGAAGACCCAGGTGTTGAATGTTCACATATATGAAACAACTTCAAAGACATAACTATTTAAAAATCATTTGGAGGTAATGCTATACCAAATAATTCATTTTTTAAATGGAAATAAAATATTTTCACTCTATAATTTCTTTTTGAAAGACTATTACATATGAATATACTCATATATAAAATGTATATTACATATTCAGGTATTTACATACAATTTTGAAATTATAAATAGCGTGGCATATACTCCTATATACTTATAAACACATAATTATATTAAATATAGCTATATTCACCATGAAACAAGTCAATCAGTGAGAAGGTATTATTCTTTTTACACTATTTAATACTAATCCTACCTGAATTTTGTCTCCTTAACTTTACAAACCATATCCAAAGAGGATACAAGATATTCTTAGTAATCTTTCCATCCTATGACATCGTTCTTTTTCACAATTCTGTCCAATCTTCTTCTTCTTCTTCTTTTTTCAACGACTTTTGGCATTACATGACCTCTCTTACAACCATTTTTTGAGCAAAATTCAAAATTTAGATCTTCAGCTAGGACTCCTTCCTGAACCTATTTCCAATTCTTGAGTAGTGACTATTATTTCTAGGCAGATTTCCTGCTATTCACACAAACACAATGAATCTAAAACTACAGGTTGGTTTTCCATTCCAGCTCGCTCGTCCTTACTGTCTCATTTTTGGTGGGACTAGATCTCTAATTGCCAAGTTAAATCATCCAAAAGTTATTTGTCTTCTGCTTTCCCAAAGTCAGAAATATTCCAGGTTCTGTCTCACGTGCCACAGTTTCTCTCTGCTGCCCCCCACTCCCCCATTCTCACTGCCATTATAAATGTTCAGGTTAAATACTTCCGGACGCTGATGGTTTTTCCTACCCACCTGCCATTCATCATTTGTTGCTGAAGTATCAGCCCCTGAACCGGAAGAGGGAAGCTAGTTGGTGAGTTCCGCTGCAGGGCTGGAAGTGAGAAGATCCACATTAGATGTCAGGATGCATTTCCAGGCAGGGGGCTGTCAGTCAGGTCAAGTTAGTGGGAAAAAGGTAACAACAGGGCTTTGCTGTGTCACAGGACAGCAATCAAGAAAGCTGCCTGCAAATGGTCTCAGTCATCACAGTGATAACACAATGCCCGGCGGTAAACCACGTGTTAGCAAAAGCACAGCCAGCCCTGTACTGAGGAGTCCGTTCGGACCCGGACTTCCCTTGCCACCCAGACCCCAAGTATTATGCAGTGAAAGTTGTGTAGAGGCCGAATCCAGTTGGTCTATTTCAGTCCTGCTTTTTGCAAACTGGGGGAAGGGGAGCCTAAGGACTGTTAAGAACTATTTTACTTTCCAAGTTCTGGAATTAGCTGTACTTTTAGTTGTACTTTGCATTCCATGAGAAAGGACGCTTGGAAAACAGCCAAGGAGCACTGGACAGGGAGAGAAGGCAGAGAATTTAAACAATTCTTTTGGATCAAAACTACAATTTCTTCATCCTGTGTCCTACTTCTCCTTCCCATTCCTGAGATAAAATAACCAAAACTTGCTCTGTTTTGTAATAATAAAAGTAGTTTTATGTTAAAAGAAAAACAAACAAACTTCTTACAGGAAATACAAATGTCCTTGTGTCCACTATGGTGGGAGTCCCTGTTTCAGGTACTATCTCCCTTACTTGCCTCTCTACCACCTGTGCGCGCTGGACCCACACTAATCAGTGGGATGAAGAGCCCCAGGAGCAGCAGAGAATCCATTGCAGGCCAGCACCACCCTTTTTGACTATAGGAAAGGTATCCCCTGTTTGAGGACACTGAAGTTTATACAGGTTGTGACTTTGCCCCAGATCACCTAAACTGTTAGAAACGCTGCAAAGTTGCCAACGCAAATAAGCTTAGATTGGTTGAGACAGGAGCTTCAGGATTTCCTCTAATAACTGGCAGAAGTATGAAACTTAGTAGCTTCATTCAGGTAGTTCAAGATGGTGCCTCAGGGATCTGAGCTGCTACCTCCCAATGGCTTCCCTCTGACCTTTAACGAAGTTAAAATACTTACTCCTAATGTTTTGCTTGTATACAGTTCTGCATCTTTTACAATGCAAAAAGCAAGTGATCACAATTAAAGACTACAGATCAACTAACTTTGAAGTTCGACAAGACTGACTTTCTCTGAATTTTGGATACATGGCAGTGTATGTGGTTGTAGGGACATAACTCCACAGAAATGGGCTACATCCTTCCTCATAGATGTAGGGACATAACTCCACAGAAATGGGCTACATCCTTCCTCATAGATGCAATCCTGAAACTACTGCAGCCACAATGAATACAAGTGGAAGGGCTGAAAACTTCCAGACAGTCCAGAAAAAAGTAGCTAAAAAATTAGATTTGCTTGGAGGTCAGGTAGATGGGGGTGGGGGCGTGGTAAGGATTAAGCAAAATTTAATAATAACCCTTTCTGGAATAGAGTTCAGAAGTTGCATCTACAGGTCAACTAAATGCAAAACATCCAGTCAGGCAGGACAATACTTTTTTTTTAGAAACAAATGTTCATACAATTTATTAGAACTTTCATTCTACAAGTCTGGTGCTATCAAAGTTTTGTCACAAGGTTGAAGTCACCTATCTCTGAGCAATTTTAAATTAGGAGGATTTTTGAATACCCCATTTGAAACACAGGAAGATAGCTTCATAGTGCTAAAACTTGAATAAGTTTGGCAAAACCTCTGGCTGAAGCTAGACCCTAGGTATGGAAACTAAATTTGCATGCAAATGGGATGGATCCAGCAGAACTTTGCAATTGCCAACACCCATGTCAGCATCCCTGTGTCTGAATATAGTTCCTGGGGAAATACGACAGAGCTCTAAGAGAACTTTGATGGACCGTTTTTTGGAAAACACGATTGAGCAGAATCAGGCCTGCATTAGAGGTAAAGCTGAGAAGTGAAAACCATTCTACATGTTAGTTCTGGAATCCCTACCCCTGGTTAGAGACATGTAGGGATTGAACTATTTAGAAGTATGTAAGACACTATTTCATTTCTCAAAGGATCAACAATAAATTGTCTTATATGTGGACATGCTTTCCTACATAATTCCTTTCCTCCTTGGGCTCATTCTGTGCATCAGTTTAAGAAAAGTACTGTTCTTTACATTTGCCTCACATTTTAATCTCCATGGATTTGCTTTTATTTCTAACTTCCACTTATTGAAATTTAATTTTAGATCACCAAAATGTTGTCTTCTTGCTGAAGATTTCTCTGAACCCCATTTTCAGTCAAGTTTGGTTTTCACTTTCTTGAACTCTTACCATTTTATCTACACTTCTCTTAATTTACTTAATACTTTCTACTTTTTAAAAAAAGATTTTATCTATTTGACAGTTTATTTGACACAGAAAGAGAAAGAGATCACAAGTAGGCAGAGAGGCAGCCAGAGAGAGAGGGGTTCCCTCCTGAGCAGAGAGCCTGATGTGGGGCTCGATCCCTGGACCCTGAGATCATGACCTGAGCTGAAGGCAGAGGCTTAACCCAACAAGCCATCCAGGTGACCCTACTTTCTACTTCTTGATAGTGTTTTTATATGTTTTATTTCTCTTTGGATTCTGAGCTTCTTGTATGTGGAATATTTTTTAAAAACTTCTTATGTGGTGCCTGTGTGGTTCAGTTGGTTAAGTATCTGACTCTTGATCTCCTATTAGATCTGGATCTCAGGGTCATGAGTTCAAGCCTCACATTGGACTCCATTCTGGGTGTGGAACTTACATAAAAACCAGAAGAAACAAAAAATCATATCACTTTCATACTTGGAGAAGTGTCTTTTTTTTTTGAAGGACAAACAGCTACTGGTTTGTGTGCATTGTATTACAGAAATCTTGAACTTGAGGCTATGAGAAAACTACAAGTCAATGAAATTGGTTATTTCTTTCCCACACCACTTTCACATCTCATCTAAGAGCTTCCCTGCCATGACCTAGACCTACAATGTAATCTCTAGGCATTTTGGTTGCAAAATGCAAAACTTAACGTTGTCCGTTATCAAAGCACCATAGACTCTTCTGTGTTTATTTTATAATTTAAGTGAAAAATAAGGATAATGCTACTTGTTAGTTTTAATATTTGGTGGATTGAAATGTTTCACAACCAAGATAAATCAAGATCCTTTAGAATATTTAAGAAATGCAGCAGCAAAAATAATAATAATAATAGTAATGTTGACACTGTGGATGCTTTGAAGAACACTAGCAAAATAGAGTTAATTAGTTTGTGCCAGGAGAGCCTGAGACAGATGTAATCTGATTTAATATCAGAAATCAGATATGGTGGAAAGTTTTAGAAGCCACATAATTTTGGGACAGATATTTGGATCTGTTGGACCACCTGCTTATCTATACTACCTCACACATATGCACATATATGTATAGAAATAAAGACTCTGACATTGTAACACTATAAATATGTATTTCGAATCATTACTCATGGACACAGACACAGTATTCATTGCACAAACACTTCATTATTTTTCTTCTTGGAAAGACACTGTGGAAATTTTTGTGCTAGTTTTGATCAGCTCAGGAAAAATGGTCATTTATTAAAAAACTGATGCTGATATGAAGTGACAAGTGAATTATTATACCACAGAGCTATTTGCTTAGAGTGCATATGCTTGTGCGTGTTACCACAAATTCATCATGTTTCTAGAATGTTACTTGGACTGTATGCATCAAACCACCAAATGTTAATGAGCTCAGTTCTCTCTCTAGCTCTTTAGTGTAAAATCACATGTCCCCAGTGCAAACTATTCCATGGCTATATAAAAGATTGGGAAAAAGGGAACCCATATCCCATCTGAATGAATGTGGCTACATTGTCTATCCCAAGGCACAAAGCCTTCGTTCACATTTTATTTAATAGTCTATTTTTAAATCAACAAATGCAAAAGTAAAATTACATTCTCACGTTCTCCAAATCCTATGGACTTGTAGACAACACTTAACCCCACATTAAGGAAAATCATGAAAAGAAGTCTTGCCATCAACTGTTCATCTGTCTGACATGTGCCTTTATGTGTATCTGACTTGCTTGGCTTGCCTTTTTTAATGCTCGCCCAATTTGTTTTTCTACTTTGTGGAAGGCTGCACACACCCTTAGGGCAGTATTCAGTACTTTCTGATGAAAAGAAAGAATGTTGCTGACATAGCAAAAGCTTCAGGAAGTCACAAAAATGAGAAGGGTTTTACAAAACTGATTATCTTTACATTTTGTACACCGAGCTCAGAAGTTGATGGAAAATGTAATTGTTTTTTAATGTAAGATTTTTTCTTACAGTCTCATGTTGTATGGTCTACTTGTAGCTATAGGTTGTAGCAAAGTAGAAAATTATAGTCTAGATTATTCCTTAGGGTTCACAGGGATGACCAGCAAGATTTATTTTCTGGTTTACTTTAAGCAGATAAAAACACAGAAAATTTGTGACATTGACAAATGGGAGGTTTCCTGTCACTGACTATTAAAATAGTAAAAGTTGAGATGAGGATTGGGAAGAAAGAAAAATCTTTTCAACACTGGAGCTAAGACCAGAAACATTCAGTATTTACTGACTCCTTTTTTAGACTATCATTCTCTTATAGGTTTTGAGTTTCTTTCCCTTGAGCTGAGAAAGGCTGGCTGGAGTGGAAACAATAATGGCCAACATGAAACTAAGCACTTTAGCAAGAATAGAGGGGCTAGTACTTTGGCAAAATATGGTCATGCGAGTTGTTTGGAGTTGTGGTGCAGAAGAAAGTGATGATGATGATGATGATGCTTACTGACTCATTCAGAGGGCTGTAAACTAAGTTCAGTCTTCCACAAAAAAGTAGAGGGGTTCGTGGGTGGCTTAGGTGGTTGAGCATCTGGCTCTGGATTTCTGCTGGAGTCATGAACTTAGGGTCATGGGATTGAGCCCTGTGTCAAGCTCCACTCCACAGGGAGTCTGCTGGAGGTTCTCTCTCTCTCCCCCTTACTCTGCCCTTCCCCCTGCTCTTGTTCTCTCTCCCTCTAAAATAAATAAATATTTAAAAAAGAAACTCATGAGGTAGATAAGAATACATTTTGTGATTATTCTCACATTACAAATAAGAAACAGTAAAGATCATATAGATTAAGTGATGTGCCCAGGAACAGTATATACTTGCTATATAGGTATGATAAATGACAGGTTTTCAAATCCCTGACTTTTTATGCATTTGAGTCTATGCAAACTGTTTATCAGAAAGACCTAAAAATTAGGTGCTTCCAAATCAAGCTAAATTTGGTGTAAAGAAATGATATTAAAGCATATTAATAATCATATTTCTATCATTAATATGAGAAGATAATACACAGATGATTTTCCCCCAAAGGGATCATGCAAGCATTTATGCATAATTATTAGAATAGTATTAAAGTCTATAATACATTGTCTTAATAAAATTTCCACACATTCTTATATGGGAATAGATCAGGTAAACTGTAACTTGAATTCAGTAATGCCAAATATCAATTTAAGTGGATAAATATGATATATGCATAAATATATTATATCAGTTAAATAATATGCTTAAAAGTAATTGTTTTCCTTTATGAATTTTTTTTCCTAAGTTTGTTATTAGATTCCAAAATCAGAATGAATGAGTCTGTGATAGATAATTCATTACCAGTTATGTTTCCTTTCATTCAAGCACATATAAAGTTCAACCTTTTCAATACAAGATACCACGTATCTTGTTAGACAATGCAAGTTAACTGCAATTTCATATCCAACCTAACTAGAACAGGGGGAAAAAAAAACCAAAAAAACCTTACCAAGGAAGTAAAATAAAAGCATATATCATGTTGGGAAATACTTTCTTGGTGGCTATTATCAAGAAGTTTTAGAATTATCATTAAGTGATGGTTTAGTCTGTGTTGCCCTGATGTTACATATTGCTTTTGACTTTCAATGTTTCCTGAAGTTTCACTATCACATGAAATTGTGCTAGAGAGAACAGATTAATAAATTCATTTTCTTGCACCGCTGTTTAGTGCAAGGTAAATGGAAAGTAAATTACATCCATAAAGTGTTAGAGTATGACATTAGACATGTGTACTTATGTAGAAACACGAAACACAGAAAGAAGGAAGTTGCGTTGTCTGCTTGGGTTTGATACCTTCAGGAAATGTTCCATAGGTGAGAGGATGGCAGATGGAGTAGGGTAAGGGTGGGGAAGATTCCAAATAGGGGTCCAGCAGAGAGCAGCATGTCATATAACATTTGTTTTTGAAGTTGTTATTTTTTTTCTCCTTTCTTAAAATCTTACAGCCATCTAAGCAGAAACAGTACACATTAATAAACTACTAAGATATTGACAAATGAAATGAACAGACTGGTTTCAGTCCATAATAATTTTATTTAAAAGGAAAATAATGAGAAAATATCTTGGGACTTTATGCCCCAAGGGAAATGCTCTTGTCTCATAACTGCCACTTGCAAAACCTCTCTTTATTTTCCAGGGGAAAAATAAAATATCTTTTATGATTTGTAAAGTCAAGTATTTTTTCTTCTTAAAAATACTTTCAGATATCCACTAAGTCATTTAGAGATGAATTAAGGGCCAAGAATGGAGAGACATGGTGGAAGGCTGCAGATCTTCTTTTGCCTAGTTGTGATTCTGAACTTAAGAAACCAATAGGAATTAGAGGTTCTCATATTGAAATAGATTCTGAACAGTAAAGCTGGACTTTGTAATCAATACTGCAAAGGTTAGGTGCCTGGGTAGCTCAGTTGGCTGAGCTTCAGACTCTAGGTTTCGGCTCAGGTCACGGTCTTAAGGGTCTTGGGATTGGATTGAGTCTTGTGTCAGGCTCTGGGCTCAGCGGGGGGTCTGTTTCGACATTCTATCTGCACCTCCCTAAACTCTCGTGCTTCAGTGCCCGCTCTCTCAAATAAGCAAGTAAATCATAGAACAAAAATAACAACAACAAAAAAAAACCCTCCTCAATTTCCTCCTAAAATTTAATAAAGTCTGACCTTCCTTTCGTGTCTTCAGACTTGCCTGTGGTTTACCATAGTTTGTGTTGAATTGCATGCAGTTCTTCCGCTATTTCCAAATAGACTCAAAATAAATAATATATAATACATACACACTACAAAGTTCAGTTCTCTTTCACACCTTTGAAGTTTCTAGACTCAAGAAATATATTAATAGAACTGTATTTAATGTTCAATTAGAATACATTAGTCCTTGTTTATAGCCACTAGAAGTGGGAACTGAATATCATCCATTCACAAACTGTGTATGCTTAGGATGACTATAACATTTACATAGTTTGGAGTTTACAAGGACAAGTGCCAATGAATTTTGGTTTTGGTTTATTCCCATCAGAAAGGTAGAGTTGAGGTGGGTAACTTACAGATTACTGCTATATCAAGAAATTTGAGAAATGAATTTTTTTCTGTATCTTTAAAACTTCCTAAATGAAAATGTTCAATATAATTTGTCAATAAATCACCTCCACATATTCTCTTTTATCTAAGACCTAAAAGTGTTCTTGATGTGTATTTATTTATTAGTCTTATATATGTGAAATTTTAAATATGTAAAAATGCATAGAGAAAAACAAAGAACTACAATGACATTAATATTGGTTATATGTGTTTCATACAAATATGAGTGGTTATTACTTCCTTATACTCATCTATACTTCCTAATGTTCTGTAATAGACATATAACACATCTAAAACAACATATTTGTTTCAAAAAGCAACTAAAATTCTACATATATTTTTAAAAATATGCAAAAAGCATGAAGTAAAAATGCTAGAATGTATTAGTTCTGAAGGCAAAAAATGTGTTCTGAGCTGAAGAATATTTCAATTCTTTCTCTTTTTATATTTTGTAAAATTACTGTTCACATATTAATTTATGGAAGATACAGTTTTCATTTCTAAAAAGACTCATAACTGTACTTCAGTATCTAAATGGACAACTTAGGCCATAAAATTCTACATCATAGTTCTAGACAGATCATAATTTCAGGTCGACCAGAAGTGCTAATTCAGATATAAGAAGACAAATATCATTAACCATTCTGCAGCCTGCTCTTGATGAAACTGAAATAATCATTTCTATAGTTAAATGCTCAAATGGAAAGCCTGTATCTGTGCATCTGTGGCCTAAGGATTCTTATAGCAATGGTATAACTGACATTTGAAAAAATATATTGTAAATCTAAATTTTGCTCATTTATTTTGTTATCAGAAATCTTTAAAAATTCTAATATATCAGTTTAACTTTTTTTTTTTTTTAATTACCAGGTTCCTAAGGTTAGGATTAAACCTAGTAATATTAACAGTTGTATAACAACATTAGTTCATCTGGTTTACCCTCAAATGAAAATAGAAGCAAAACTTTGTCTTTCCCTGTGGCTACTGATTTCTTAAAATAGATTGTTAAGTGATTTAAAATAAATAAATTTAAATCTAGATTCATTACTAGTTCCTTAAACATAATTTTTATACTAACCTTTCAGTCTCTCTTCCTTTTCATTCTCCGTGGTAGGAATTACTTTATTGATTAGGAAGCTATGGCCTGAGTGCATAATGAAAATCTGTAATGGAAAACTCATTTGAGAAAGAAATTAATAATTTCAACAGTGAAATCCAATTTTCCTATGTTCATTCTTGTAATCTATTTTGCATTATTTCCCATGTGTACCCTGAATATCACCGACTCATGGCATTGTGCAGATAATCGATTAAAATGAAAGAATTGCATAAAATATGTTTCTTCAAGGCTAACCTCCAGCTCTTTTATATTAAAATAATTATATTTCTATATTCAATAGCTATTGAATTTAACAGTTTTGCAAATATATTCATTGTTGAGAAATTTATAGAATAATATTTTCATATGTTGTTTCAGAAATTCTATAATTTATTGAAGAAAATAGTCTATTAACTAAGAAACCACTAAAAAAAATCTACATGTTAGGGAAATATATTATATGCTATACACTGTGCTATAGGACTTTTTACATGCACTATATATATGTTAAGTCCTCCTAGGACTTCGATAACTAGATACTACAATATCTATTTTTTAATCAAGAAAAAAGGCCTTAGGGAATGTTTAACAAACTTGTCCAGGTTCACATAATGGTTTAGATTCAAACCAAAGATTTTATATATATATTATATAGTGTTTTTATAATATACATTATATATATGGTGATAAATTAGAAATACTGCTTATAATACTATAGATATATTCTGTGGCTGTGATGGCATGTATATGTCCTGAAATCTTATGTTTTTGCTAACATAAAAATTAAAGAAGAAAAACTAATGCTAAAATAAGCACGGTAAGTATTCAAATTCCATTCATAAAGAGGGAGATATAAAGAGAAACTATATTGCTTTCATTGATTAATTACATAGTAATGCAGGAATGTAAGAGAAATAGAAGCAGTGAAATTTTCCTCCACCCCAAAGTTGCTATCAGAAATAACCAGTTCCCCTCATAATTTAATTTTTCAGGACTTTTCTACACACACACAGACAGCACACACACATCTACTTAAAATAACACAAATTCACTGAACCACATTATGTGTATTGTTTGTGTCTTTTTGTTTCTTAACATATGTTAGAGATCTTTACGTGTCAGTACAAATAGGGTTCTATATTATTTAAAATTGCTGAATCACCTAATTGCAACATTTATTTGACCCTCACACATACATCTGTAAATTTTTTTCTAAATATTCTCTATTACAAAATATACTACAGTGATACAGTGAAAATTCTTATAGCATTGTGTGTGATTTTTGGATATAATCTATGAATGAAAAGCTGGGTTAAAGAGTAGCTACATTTATGATACATACTGCTAACCCTGTTTAACCTTGTAATATATCCCTGTGTACTGAACGTAACAGTATTAGAACTGGTTCTGTGTTTCTTGTCAGCATTTCAAATAGATCTTCCCGCCTCCCGATAAATTTAAGCAGATCTGAGAGATTGCTGTTGACAGCTTAGTTAAATAAGCTTTCTTAGCTCTTCCAATCTCTGTGTTAATAATTCTGCCAGAGCCAGAGACATTACTAAAAAGGATCCTTTAAAATTGAAGTAACAACAATGCATTTAAGTATGGTGCCATTTACTGAGTAGAAGGTGATCTCCATAGAAAATATTCATGTTTCTATCTGCATTGAATTTGGTTTCTTAAAATCATTATTAATGAGTTCTCAGTATATTATAAATAAATATGTCCATCTTCTTAAAAATAGTAACAAAGCAGAGCTATCATGAACCATTATTAGGAAACTCTCAGGAAATGGAGGATTTTATCTTTGAAACTACACACCCCACCTCATAAGCAAACTGAACATATAGCATCCTAACAGGAGATGAAGGGGCTGCAAAAAGACCCTTGGCAAGCATTTTCATAGGTATTTTTCTGACTATTGGTTATGCTGATAATTAAGCATTAAAAGACTTCTCCTATCTTCCATGTATCCTCAGAAACCATGTCTAGTGACTAAATCGAAATATCCTAGCAACAAGCATTATTTAGAGATAATTAGACATTTTCGTATTTTTCAATACTTTTATTAGATTTTTATTTTGTGAAAATCATAATTTAGAAATCACCTATTTCTTATTTGTACTCCATTGGCTACTCTAATATTTAATTAATTATTTAAATCAAATCATATAGTATATATACCTTATTTCTTGTTGAGAATTTTTGGATGTTTTTCCATAAAATTCATATGGCGAAAAACATTAATCGAGAATATAAGTCTTTAGAGACTACACATTTTAACTATTTCCTAGTCAGTTAAGAATGCTGGCCCAGGAAACAACATGTGTTGGAGAGGATATGGAGAAAGGGGAACCCTCTTACACTGTTGGTGGGAATGCAAGTTGGTGCAGCCTCTTTGGAGAACAGTGTGGAGATTCCTCAAGAAATTAAAAATAGAGCTTCCCTATGACCCTGCAATTGCACTCCTGGGTATTTACCCGTAAGATACAGATGTCGTGAAAAGAAGGGCCATCTGTACCCCAATGTTTATAGCAGCAATGGCCACAGTCGCCAAACTATGGAAAGAACCAAGATGCCCTTCAATGGATGAATGGATAAGGAAGATGTGGTCCATATACACTATGGAGTATTATGCCTCCATCAGAAAGGATGAATACCCAACTTTTGTAGCAACATGGACGGGACTGGAAGAGATTATGCTGAATGAAATAAGTCAAGCAGAGAGAGTCAATTATCATATGGTTTCACTTATTTGTGGAGCATAACAAATAGCATGGAGGACATGGGGAGTTAGAGAGGAGAAGGGAATTTGGGTAAATTGGAAGGGGAGGTGAACCATGAGAGACTATGGACTCTGAAAAACAATCTGAGGGGTTTGAAGTGGCAGGGGGGTGGGAGGTTGGGGTACCAGGTGGTGGGTATTATAGAGGGCACGGCTTGCATGGAGCACTGGGTGTGGTGAAAAAATAATGAATAATGTTTTTCTGAAAATAAATAAATTGAAAAAAAAATGCTGGCCCAGGAGTAAAATATTCTGGTAAATGGGAAATTGTGCATTTCAACAATTAGCCAAAACTTGGAATTTATGTGAATACCTCTAACGCTGAAACTATGTTAAACATAGCCATGTTTTATAATTTGTAAGAGTTTCAAATCTTTCTGTGCTCCATGGCCATCCATAAAGATTTTAGTATAATTTTCCAGAGATTTGACTAATGCTAAAATTCACTTCACTTTGCTAAGCACATCTTTGAAATAACAGTCTTAGACTTTAATGTGCTTATTCATTTTTTTCTTGAAAAATGTTGGATATGTGCAATAATACTTCATCAACATAAAAATATATATGTCGTTAGTAATGGCATATAATCAGTGTAATATTTGATTTTATACATTCTCGAGTGACCTAAGATAAATTTTCCAGTCCTTAAAAGCAAGTGTATCTAGTCCAGAACCATCAAACACGTGCTGTTAAAACTCTTCCATCAAGTGCCATCACTAAAGAATATCTTACATCCTTCATATCCCTCTGTCACACTCTGCAGTCTTTCCTTAAAACAAATCTGACCATGTCATTCTCAAGCATGAGACATTCCATAATTCCATTCACTGGTGGTACAAAGTTCAAATTCTTGTGCATGTCATTAACATCTGTCAGTTTCTTTTGCCTTAATAGATGACAATACGCTACCCCAACAACGTGTTCTATGCCTGCTCAAAGACTCTCCACTCCTCCACTGCAGTAGCTCAAATGCTGCTCCTTCTTTGCAACATTGCCTGATTTTCCTTCTTCTATGTAGAAGTGATCAGTATTTTTTGAGTTCCTTCGTGTAACTTGTCCATTATATCAGCTTTAACCCCTTTATGGGTGCGATTATTCCTTTATGTAATTTTTCCCTTAATACATTATGGGCTCACTGAAGGCCAAGTATTTACTGAGGAATATGTATACCTCAGAGATGTTCTGCAACATTTTTGGGTGGATTTTTAATAGATGAATTTTCCATTTGAGAACACAGACAAAAACATCTCTTTAATTAAAATTTAAGAAACTGTTAGTGGAGCTTCAAAGAAAATGTTTCTAATTATAAGACACTCTTTTATTAATTTGTTTGCTATGTTGTATACAAAAGTGTGGGTGGGAGTTTGATCTCGAGGGGAGGTTCTGGGAGTTGGGAACAGGATGATTGCATTAAAACAAAAGACCCTGGTGAAGGAAATAAGAGGGAAAAAGCCATATTATGGCCATAGACAGCTAGATATGACCTATGATTTCTCATCACACACTGTCATTTATCTATATTTCCACTCTGCATGTAATTATTGAAAAATTTTACTATTGTAGTTTTGATCATTCAAACTGGAGTACCAAGCACTGTGTTTTCAATTTTGTAATTATTGTCTGCAGTATTTAACATAGTCAGAGTCATATGCTTAGCACTTTAAAAGACTGAATTAATTAAAGACAAGAAGTAGTGAAATACCTGATATTTTTAATGAACAATGGTACAAACATTAAAAGCTGATCTCCAAGCTTATATATAACCAGCATATTGAGGTTTTAGTAACTGCTGGCTCAGTGTTAAGAATTTTATGTGCTATATAATTCATCTGATCGTCAGAGAAAACTTGTGAGATAGGCACCATTAATATCTTTGTCATTTTACACATGTGGAAACAACAAGTTCATTTCTTCAAGATACGCAGTCTGTAAGAGATGCAGTGGGGAACTCAGAGGCAGCTGAATTCAGAACCCAGGATCTTAACCACAACATTATTTTTCCTTCTCTGAATTTGGGATGAAAGGAGTTTCCTGTTTATTTCAGCATAGAATGGCATATCACAAAAGTTTTATTACGTACATTTTTGAGGTTGGAGATTAATCTGGAAAAGGAAAAATGAGTTAACATGAGAAAAATAGGCTTAATAAGTTAGCCCTTAAACCTGGAGACATGGGAAAATCACTCTGAGTGAAATCTTGAAAATGGGTTAGTAACAGAGCAACCATTTTACTTGAGGCTCTGTTTTTGGAAACCAAAGAGCTGGAATGGGAAAATAACGAAAATAAAGTCTATTTGTTATTGAGAATTATCTCTATTTTTATTGAAATGGCTAGACATTTGAATGAGAAGTTTGTCAATACACAGGGGGATAAATTAATTGGATACAAGTCAAAGTTCCAGTAAAAATTAGATTTTTTTCATTTTCCAAGAATTTTAAAAACATTGTGTAAAACCAGTTTGAATAATCCAAAGCTTCAGTATATTATTTTGTTCCATATTTTTGTGAAATGGTACCTACTAAATGGTATAATTACTTTAAAATCATTTTTTGTGATTTAAATTGAAAATATTCATTGTTATATCTAAAAAGATGTCTAAAAGTAAGATCTCTTTACATCATATACTCACTTATTTTCAATACAGTCAAATTTTAGTATCAGAATTACATTTCCAGAAGAAATCTTTGTAATCGTTTGAGTATTTTTATTCAGATAGGATTACGTGAAGAATTATAATTTGTTTGGTGGTATCCATTTCTTTGTGTGTTCATTCATTCTTCATTTATTAATTTGTCACATTTTTTGTGCTTACTGTGTATCTGGATAAAGCAAATATAAATATAATATTTCCCACCAATAAGCTTAAATTCTTTTAATGGACAGTCTTTTAAATTCGGGTTAAATACCAATGCATCCTCTGCTTAATAATATCTCTGCTTAGCAGAACTATAATTAGAAAAGAAGGGCAATATTGCTCTTACCCAAGGGAACCTGTAACCTCTGTAATTAGAAATATCATTCAAGGTTTGTTCCTTATATCTATCTGAGAGATGATAGAGTCAAATAACAGCAAAGACAGGAAGAAGAAGGGAATTTCCTCATCATATTCTTGCTGCAAGTTATTCATGGAGTTCCAAACAGTATTTTCCTCAAAATATGCATTAAGTACTTTCCATAACAAAATTGTTTAGTCCATGTTCAATATATACCAGCATTCTGCTGGGGGTTGGAGACAGAGGAATAACCAAGACAAAATTGTTTCTGCTCTAAGACAGCATACCATCTATAGGAACCAATTTCCAGAGCCCATCATCTCTACCTGGATGTACGGACATCTGTAGCTGAGCATGTTCTAAATCAAATTCATTTCCTGCTCCTGACCTCTCCTCTGCCCACATGTGTTCTTGGATCTATCTTTCTTATTTCGGCTAATGACAAGACAATACCTCTGTACTGTTGCCTGAGGTAAAAATCTCAGCATCATTTTTAATTCTTCCTCTGTTGTCCTCGCTTATGACTTATGACGCACACGATCCCACATGTAATCAAGTTCTGTCAATTTTATCTCAGAAATGTCTCTGACATTTTTCTGGTATTTTTTTTTTTTCTTTTTTTCCTGACTGGCTTCCTCCCTCAAGCGAATGTAAGCTGTGTAGAGCAAGGACTCTTTTGTTCACTGCAGTATCCCTTGTTCCTAGAAGAGTTCCTGGCACATAGTAAGCCTTCAATAAATGTTTGTTAACTAAACTAATGACTACCTATTTCCAAAATAACATAATAACAATAAATATTTTTGGAGGATCATTATTTGCCAGTCACAGACCTATGTCCTTTGTAAAATTTTACATTTAATTTTTAAAATTACTCTAGAGTAGATTGGTACAACAGGATTGATTGGACTCAGAACCCCTTGTTTGTAGCCAGAGGGTTTTATCTAACTGCCCTGCCCAAACCACTCATTCTTACAGTTCATCTCCCATATTATTATTAGCATTGCTTTTCTAAAGATTTATTATAATTCTGTTGACCTATTTGAAATCTTCCAATGACATAGCTTCTTGTCATTCCATGTTAGGTATATTACAACTTGGCTACAGCCTATATTTCCACTCTATTTTTCAGAGTTCCATTCCAAGAACCAATATTATAGTTAAAGACCCTACTTACTTTCCAAATTATGTCATTCACTTTATTACCTGTGCTTTTATTACTATTGTTTTCATTGCCTGCAATTACTTTCTGCTTGCCTCCTTGATTAACCTCTATTCATCCTTCAAACTCAACTCCGAATCTCCTCCAGCATCTACTTGAAAGAGAAAATTTGGAAACCAGATACATCTTAATTTGCATTCTGGACTTCCTACTGAATGGCTGTGTGATTTTAGGCAAGGTTTTAATCCTTAGGTCTTCACTGTAAGTTTGGCACATTAATACTTCATTTCAAGGGTTATTTCCCTGATGAAATGAAATAACAAAGGAATTAGAACTGGGTATACATTCAAAAAAAGTATACCAGATCAATTCCTTATCCTGACATCATCAATTGAATAAACTACTCCTCTTAATTCACATTTCTATGTCAAAACTTGTAGAAATTGTACATATTTAAATTTATAAATCTAACCATGTGCCCATCAAGTAAATTGCAAATAACTAAATGTTGAATTTATTGATGACTCTAAGAATCATACATAATAATAGTACTCTACACTTTCTTTAGCTAAATATAATTTGTGTAGCTTATTTTTATTGTTCTTTACTGCTAGTAATAAAGAGTTAACTGATTTCGTGCTTACGTAAGCTTTGTACACCTTTTATATCAATAACACTACACATTTTTATTTGTTCAGCATTGGACTCAAACAATGAATTAAATAGAATGACTCAATAGATTAGAAATGTCTCCAGCCCTATCATGCCTTATCATAGTTTAAGACAAATATAAATATCAATGTCAGGTAAAAACAAAAACAAAACAGAGTTAAAAAGTAGCTTGAGTCATGGGAAAGAAGAGTACTCCAAGGCAGTGCATAGCCAATTCAGAGTCTGGGGCTGGATCTGCTATCACATGGGAGAATTATAATGGGAATGTTGCTGATACAAGATGAGTTTAGTATGCTTTGTCAGTAGTCTAGTTAAATACGTACAAACTGTTATTCAAATACTTGGGCAGACATCTGGACTGGTAAAACCAGCAGGGTCTTTCACTGTGTGACAACACAAAATTTCCTTTCTGCTTCCTGTGGCCATCACAGTTTCTGGCTTTATGAAGTGTCAGGAGCTGAGTCCCAAGAAAAAAGGGGAAGGGAAAACTTGCTGAAATGTTCCTTGAAGATTATTAGTTAATTTATTGTTTCTTTGGATTCATTTTTTTCAGAGAGGAGGGATCTACTTATCTAATTTAAAACCATTGCGCATGATATTAGCAGTAACACTTTATTTATACCTAATATGGAACTTTATAAAACAGCTGTATTGAAATATGATTCATTTTGTTCATTGATGAATGAGTGTAAGTCTCATTAACATTAAAAAGAACTGCTTCATGATTACAGCATAGAACATGTCTAGGGGTTAATTTTAATTGCATATAACTGTATTTGGATGAGTAATTTAGAAACAATCATTTAACAAAAATAACCACATTTCTTAATTATAAGTAGCAATTGACTTGGGCAAGCATTTGTTGTGCCTGTGATCCCATAAAAAGAGCACTCTAGAAATCTGAGTTAATATTTTCCTATGTTGGAAATATCATCTTTCATGACAACGACTTGCAAAGGAGGGAAGAAAAGAGATGACAGTAGCTATAAGTCATGTGCCACTTTGCAGAAAAGGCAAAGGAGGCTCAGGGATCTAAATCATTTGCCACATTCCCACAATTATTAAATTGTAGAATAAAAATTCATACTTAGGTTTGTGCATATGGAAATCCAGTGCTAATTAATGAGAGAAAGTGTGTGGGAACCATTTGTATGATATAAGTGTGTTGTGGTTTGAATATTTGTGTCTACCCAAAACTTATATGCTGAAAATCGAATGCCCAAATTGATGGTATAAGGACCTGGGGTTATGCGGAGGTGATTAGGTAATGAAAGTAAAGTCCTCGTGAATGAACTAGAGCCCTTATAAAAGCCCTGGAGAGCTGACTTGTTCCTTTCATCCTGTAAGGATATGACCTGAAGTTCGCAACCCTGAAAAGGATCCTCACTTGCCCATGCAGGCACTTGATCTTGGACTTCTAGCTTCTGGAACTGTGAGAAATAAATGGCTGTTATTTATGTGCTTTCCAATCTGTGGTATTTTGTTATCGCAGAATGGGCTAAGACATTGAGTCTGTAGATTGACACAGAGGTTGAAATCGGTATGATTGTGCAATAACAAAGATGACAGGCTATGGCAGAGATCTTCCTTTGTCTATGTATTTATGAGCTGAGACTTGTAATGTGTCTTAATATTTGGGAGTGTGACTACCTCTACAGACAGTGCCACATAGATAAAGTGCCTTAAATGGAAAAATTTGTTAGTATCAATGATGAAAAAAACACTGGTTGAGAAATCTACGCACAAAGCATTGTGGTTTTTTGTTTGTTTGTTTGTTTGTTTTTCTTAAGGGTGATTACAACCATTTAATTTTTTTAAAGATTTTGTTTATTTATTTGACAGACAGAGATCACAAGTAGGCAAAGAGGGAGGCAGAGAGAGAGGGGGAAGCAGGCTTCCAGCTGAGCAGAGAGCCCTATGTGGGGCTCAATCCCAAGACCCTGAGATCATGACCTGAGCCGAAGGCAGAGGCTTAACCCACTGTGCCACCCAGGTGCCCAGATTGTTTATTTTTAAAAGAAGATTGAAAAGGAAAGACTAAAAATTGATTGGATGTGATACATATTTATATGCTGTTTTCTAATAGAATACTAGTTACATTATAATCTGGAAGAAAACATTTATCTTAACTTGGGTTCAAGGCATACTTTATTTTTTTGTTAAATCATGAGAAAAATGACCCTAAAAGTCAAACTAATAATCAGAATATTCAAGCTACAAAGAAATGTGAAGATTATTAATCAAACCATAATTTTATGCAGAAGAAAAAAAAAATCAGTGCTAGACTGATTTAACTTGTTACTGACAGGACAAGGACTAGACTGAGGTTTCCTGTCAATGTAATACATTTGAAAGGATTCAAATGTCTTTAGAGTCTAAGATCATGGTGTTTCATGTTAGCCATTAAATTCAAAGTCACCGACCAAGGCATAAAACATGGATAATCCAATGTGGGAGAAGTAGACCTTTCATGCCACACTTAAGATCAATATTCTAACCTTTGATTTACCATAGTCAATGGTTCTCCCCATGTTATAAACATTGTTCTTTCCCTCTTGAGTACCAAAAGTAATTTTTTAAAGTTTAGACATCATGCATGAAATACATGCATTTTAAACTCTAGAATCACACCCTATTTGGTAAGATGTTCTTACATAGGAACTAACGATAACTGAGGGAATTCTCGGGTTCACAGTGGGGTAGACCAAGTAAAATGGTGAGCAAGACTGCCTACATGAAATGTATCTAGTTATTTCTGTTTCTCTCCCTTTTTTCTCTCTCTCTGCTTTTTGCTGACCTTTTACAGTTTTATTTATTTGAGTTAAATCTGCTTAAGGTGTTCCTACACTTTAATGCATGAGAGCAAAAGACTGCATAAATTTTTAAAGAGAGAGCAAGATAAGATTATGAATATGTATGAATATCAATATTCATAAATTAATATCAATATGTATGAACATAAATACAAAGCACTATATCAATTGAAACAAGGCCAAAAACCAAGAACTTCATGGCATCATCTGCACTGTTCATTTGATGTAGGTTTCACAATAATAGCCACCTAAGGGAGAATCTGGGTTCCAACAGAATTGACTTGGTCCATACAATAGACAAAAGAAAATTTTAAATGAATATCTAGACTTATTTTTAAATTAGAGTACACAGTAATAAAGGACTTTCATTTCTACATGGCAACAACTGGCTAGACCTAAGTAGTAGCCAATTCCATTAAGATGGGGAATGTTCTCCAGTTTCATGCAATTTTCCCTCCCCCACAATTTGTTATATTTTAATATGGAACAGCATCACACATTTACCTATATGATTCTAGACCAGCTGAGTATGCAGCATCTGATCCAGAAAGGGACCTCAAGCTGAAAAAGATGGGGGCTGTTTTTATCCTTAATGGTATGGTTATCTTTGAGGTGGAGAGAGATGCAGTTCACTTTAAGCATTTTCCATTCTGTTAGAAAAGAGAAATACAATTATCATATAGGCCTCTCTTGGCTTAATGTCATTAGACCTTTACTCATATAATCTATTGTATTTTTGATAATCAGAAAAAGGTATTCTGATTTCTATATTTGTCTGCCTATAAGGAAGAAATGTGCTCAGATTGTGTATTTTGGTTATTTCTGGTCTTTGCAAAAGTGAATTTTTGATGGCATACCCATGGTATGGTTAGTATTACTTGGCTATAGTGAGAGATTTTTCTGATTATGCATATATATGCACATATAGTTGTTAAGAAATTATTATTAAGAAATATGCAAAGTTGTCCTTAATTTCAATATCATATGTATTTCATTAAGTATGAACCCATCTCTTAGGTCTGTTGTATTTGAGACACTGGTTGCAACCAAGCATTTGCAGGGTAAAGACAAAAACACTAATGAATTTTAGAAGACAGCACTGTTACTTCTATATATATGTCCTTACAGATTTCTGTAATATATACAACAGAGTTAAATCAACTGAAAGGTAGACAATGAATTACTTTTACCTTATACTTTTGTTCAGAATCTAGGATGCTATAGTTGATGGGCTAACAAAATGTCACAAATCTTCACCCTTCCTTGTAGGTACCCCTTCTTCAATATGACTTTGTAGTGTCTTCCATTAGAAGATGGAATCTGTTTCCTACACCTGAATGCTGTTGACTTTTATATATTTTGGCAAAAAAGAATGCTCTAGAATTGATAGTGTGCAATTCTAAGCTTAAAAATCAATAGGTCCTTCATGCTTCAACTCTCCCTCCTGGGACCCTCATTGCGATAGGACAGGCCCACCCTAGCTTGCTAGAGGTGCACAAACCATATAGAAAAGGTTACATTTTTAGTTCTGTGGCATTTCTCCATTATAAGAACAGAAGTTGTTCTTTAAGTAAAAATCACTGTTCTTTGTCCCTCATGACATGATTCCTCTAGCACGTTGTGTACTTATAAAGCCTTTAAGTCCATACAGCATGGGTATGCTTTCACTATTTTTAGTAATATTGCTGAGCCATTCTTTTGCCTTATTTTAAACTTGCAAAATAGGCTTACTCCTTTTCCAATACACAGTCAAGAATACTGATTAATTTTGATTTATCTAATCTGTAAGCAAATATTTACTTCCTGATTTTATTCAAAGCAATAACTTCTATGGAACATGGAAACTTAGAAACTAGGAATTTTAACTAACAGAGTGTCCATAAGGTTTTTCACAATTTAGCTTGAGGTTGAAGGTTGAAGAATCTGACTGGAGTTGTGATAATGATGCACTTGGGAAGGTGAAGTTGCTCATAAATTTTATTATTCTAAGATCAAAATTAAGACATTTTGAACTGAAAATATCTCACTACTGTGAATGTTATATAAAGAAATAAAATCAAAAGCAAGAAGATGACTACTTAGCTCCTGAGGAGTCCATGTTGATCAGAAACATGGCATCACATATCTGCTGTGATGATAGAATTAGGAAGGGCTAAATTTTTCTATATGCTGGTATTTCATACTACAATACAGCTCCCTAAAATATCTCCCATGAAGCTGGCTAATCCCACTGTATTTGAATAGCATAGCTTGTTCTGCTTTGTATTTTGTTATTAGCACTTTGGGTCAGCCACAGGAACCTGTAATGGAAATGCAGGAAGTAGAAAATGTAATTAAGGAGCCCTAACCCTCAATTTATTAAAAGGAAAAATGAACCACATATGCTACATGTATTTGGGAAAACATAGATTATTTTGAATTCTAATTGTTATTGGACACCATTGTAAAAAATAAAAATAAAAAAAAATACAACAGCTTATGAAATTGAACTTGGTACTGATGGACTGAAATTTGGTTTGAAAATCTCTTCCTCCCTCCCTCAAAAGTTATAAACTGAATGTTTTTGTAATGGCATTTTCACATCTTTAAAAAAAAAAACCCACAAAAAACAGAAAAAGAATATGTGGTATAGTTTAAAGTTTAAAAAAAAAAAAAAGATCTTACTTAAAAAAAAAAAAATAACACATAAACATTATAATGCTATTTTCTACAAATAAATTTGGCTGATTTAAACCAGTATGAAAGTGCCAGGCTCCAAAGGTAGCAAACAGAAATTTTTAAAATGTTTACACCAGGAAGTGTCATCAACAGATCAACAGCTGCTTTATATACATACATCTTCAATCTAAATAAAAAGAAGAAAAGCCTTGTGTACATGTGCTGCCATTTTTAGCTCCCTTTTCCAACAACCATATGGGTAACTTCATTAGAGAGCCTGAATGGGCATTTTATGAACCTCCCACTTGGTTAAACAGTAAGCATTAATGATAATTACAAGAATCTCAAAGGCTATAAGATTAATATTGTGCATTTGAAGAGTCTAAAAGTTTAGAAGAGAAACACAAATTACGCTTTTTATTTTCTGCAAAGGCAGAATCAAACAAAAACCATACTCATTTTCTCTGGTGACAGGGCTTAATAATTTAGCGAGATTAATGTGTTAAAGTCCTTGCATCAGACAAGAGAGAGAAATAACAGAAGCATATCAGAAGATGGAAGAAAAAGGTTGAAGACTAGGTAGGAAATTACTTTGAATTAAAGTTTTAGCAGACTTTTTTTTTCTGCTAAGTATTACCTTTTATACACTGCAAAGTGTAAAGAAATATTAGCATCTCTATAGAACCATCTCTATAGAAAATCAATTAACACTTGATTTTCTTCTTCAAGCCAGTATATTGGATCTCTACAGCCAGAGTAAACTTTCATGAAAAAATAAATACAATTTAAACAAAATTATGTATAACACATATGTATATATTTTAAGAATCTTTGATCTGACGTGAAAAAATATATATCTAAAGACTAATATAAAGGTAAAAGCAGAAACCCTAAGAGGTAAGTAATCTCCAAAGCCAACTTTTAATATAAGAACTTGTAGCAATTATTAGAAAGCTTGATTTTCCCTTTTGACTGCTTCATGAGGAAGAGAGTGGAAAGCATAACTGAAGCCCCTCTTTTCCATTAAATGAGAAGTGAACCCTATGGAGAGAGTGATTCTGAAAGGAAATTTTGTCGTTGGTGCTGGCTGGAGAGGAAAAAAAGAGAATTCATAACGAGTTAGTCCTCATCAAAGGTCTGAATTGCAAAACCATGCTATTTGTTCAATTAAAAACTGAAAGCAGAGCATTTAGCTTAAACATGGTCTTGACTTGATAGCCTCCTTGCCCCATGCTGGGGATTGGTAAAAACAAGTACTTTAAGAATGGAACTCCAGATCTAGCCTTAAAGAATTCCCTTTGATAATATTCCACATGTGTGAGATTATACTCAAAAATAAAAACACATAGTAAAATAGGATTTTACAACTGAATACAAGCAGAAACAAAAGAGAGTACAATCAGAATCACAAAATTAGAGGTTTGGCTTGAACATTAGAAAAGGAAAGAAGAGACTTAAATCTGTAAAACATGCTAATGGAATTTATTGACAACAAAGTTATAAAAATTAAAAGAATAAAAAGAGATTAATTTAAAAGGAATCACAAATGCAGATTATCGCAGTGAACTGGATATAGATTCAAAGAAGGTTGCATTAAGAAACTAGGAGATGATTGGAAAACAATTAAGGGACATAAAGGATAGAGAAAAATGGAAAAGGCCCCTTTAAAGGAGGATAATGATGGAGTAATTTAAGAATTGCTGAAAAACATCTATTCTCAAATTCAGGAAGGCCAATAAATCTAAAGTGTGATATTAAAAAATTGAACTGGGGCGCCTGGGTGTCTTGGTTGGTTAAGTGACTGACTTCAGCTCAGGTCATGGCCTTGGGGTGGTGGTATCATGCCCTCCGGGTCCTGGTATCATGCCCTGTGTTGGGCTCCCCACTCAGTGGGGAGCTGTCCTTTTACCCCTTGCTCTGCTTTTGCTTTCTCTCTTTCTTTCTCTCAAATAAATAAATAAAATCTTTAAAAAAAAAAACTGTACCTAGACACATCATAACTAGCTTCAGACCACCAAAGATCAAGAGAAGATTTTAAAAGCAGCTAAGGAAAAATAGCAAATTATATGCAACTAGGCAGTTAACTTTCCATTAATAAATAGAATCCAGAAAACCATGGGATAAAGTCTTAGATGGTGTCAGAAAAATTACTGACAATTTAGACTCACAGCCCGGGAATATTAATTTTCTAGAATGAGAGCAAAATGCAAATATTTTTAGACAAAAAAGGAAAATAACCAGACTTTTGTTCTCTAGAGGAAAACCGAAGAACATACTTCAAGCAGAGAGATAAAGTGGAAGTTCTGCTAAGAAGGGATGTTGAAAAATAAGTGATAAATATGTGAGTAATTAGGACATAATATTAATTTATAATATAATAATTTCAACTTTTGAAATAATAGAGCCAAAATATATAAAATGTTAACACAAAAATCTGGATGACTCATGAGAATTAAAGTATTCTAATATACTTGTATTTTGAGTAAGAGTTAAAGATACTAACCTGTTATGCTGAAAATAAAAAATAAGTTAAAAGAAAAAAAAGAAGAAGAAGTCAGATCCTCTAAACTCTTCTATGTAAGTGTGGGAGAGTGACCTTGATATTCTCAAAAACCTGAAACTTTAGTATTTTATGGAGTCCTGTGTTTTATCTTAAAAAAAAAAAGATGTGGATTTTATATTATATCCCATAATATGGTAACGTTTATTGTAATATAAAAATTCTGAATGAAATTTAAAAAGAAAAAAGATACTAACCTGCCTATATCTGCATGTGTGTGCATACACACTCCAAAAGATACCTTAGTTTTATTAGTTGTATTAGGATATTTTAATTTTGTTCTATGACCTGGATTTTCTTCAAGAATCAATATATTTCCAAGTTTAAATCAAAACATCAAGCTACATGCTTTGATAAACTCAGAAATTTCCAATAAATATCCTCTAGTGTTTACTGTGAAAGTAGTATTATTGAAAAAACAGAAATTGCTTTTAATTAATGAGGAAATATCTTCAATTTAGGCATGAATAGCTACCCCAAAATGATTTGACTTTATGAAATACCTTTGACAATATATGAACTATTTGTAGCTTCTCTGAATTCTACTGTGAATGACAGATACCCAATCTCACCTTAAGAAAGAAGCTGTCAGAATCTGTCCTGTACAGAAAATGTTGATACACTGGAAAAAAGAAAGTCCAGTATTACTAATACAAGCCTCTATTTTATTATTAGTAAAAGTAAAATAAAAAGCATTATAGACAATTTGTTATTTCCCATGCAGTTTCATTATGCTTGTATTTATTAAGTTATCCAAACTAACAGAAAATATACAAATTTTAACATTTCGTATATGTATATCACAGACTATCCCTTTATATGAAGTAAAATTATTTAAAAGTTGTCAAATGTTTGAAGTATATATTATATAATATAAAGATATATACATTTATTTATCTTTTAACATTACCCTTGATATTTTTCATGGCAGTAAACAAATTGGTTATATTTTATAATATTCCATTTAAGCACAGGATTTTTGCCCTTTGGAAATAACTTCAGTCCATATTAGTTAGTTTTCCTTCATCTAAAAAGTACATAGGCTAGTTTGTTACAAATGTCTATTACTGATTTTTCCATCATATATAAAGACTTAAACAACATTCAAGAGATTGTTTCTGCTACAAAATTACAAACTCATTGCCTGGAACACAGTTTCCTATAGCATATCTGCCATACCATGTAACAAGGATATTCAGAAGAAAACTAGTTATAAGAAAATGAGTAACATGGATAGCATAGACATTTTCACAATATTTGTTCTTCCAATCCATGAGCATGGAACATTTTTCCATTTCTTTGTGTCTTCCTCAATTTCTTTCATGAGTATTTTATAGTTTTCTGAGTATAGATTCTTTGCCTCTTTGGTTAGGTTATTCCTAGGTATCTTATAGTTTTGGGTGCAGTTGTAAATGGGATTGACTCCCATTTTTTTCCAAAGAAATGGAACAAATAATCTTAAAATTTATATGGAACCAGAAAAGATCTCAAATAGCCAAAGGGATATTGAAAAAGAAAGCCAAAGTTGATGGCATCACAATTCCAGACTTCAAGCTCTATTACAAAGCTGTCATCATCAAGACAGCATGGTACTGGCACAAAAACAGACACATAGATCAGTGGAACAGAAGAGGGAGCCCAGAAATAGACCCTCAATTTTATGGTCAACTAATCTTCGACAAAGGAAAGAATGCCCAATGGAAAAAAGACAGCCTCTTTAACAAATGGTGATGGGAAAATTGGACAGCCACATGCAGAAAAATGAAATTGGACCATTTCCTTACACCACACATGAAAACAGACTCAAAATAGATGAAGGACCTCAATGCGAGAAAGGAATCCATCAAAATCCTTGAGGAGAACTCAGGCAGCAACCTCCTCGACCTCTGCCGCAGCAGCTTTTTCCTAGGAACAATGCCAAAGGCAAGGGAAGCAAGGGCAAAAAACTATTGGGACTTCATCAAGATCAAAAGCTTTTGAACAGCAAAGGAAACAGTTAACAAAACCAAAAGACAACTGACAGAATGGGAGAAGATATTTGCAAACAACACATCAGATAAAGGGCTAGTATCCAAAATCTATAAAGAGCTTAGCAAACACAACACCCAAAGAACAAATAATCCAATCAAGAAATGGGCAGAGGGGGCGCCTGGGTGGCTCAGTGGGTTAAAGCCTCTGCTTTCAGCTCAGGTCATGATTCCAGGGTCCTGGGATCTAGCCCCATATTAGGCTCTCTGCTCAGCAGGGAGCCTGCTCCCTCCTCTCTCCTCTCTCTCTCTGCCTGCCTCTCTGCCTACTTGTGATCTCTGTCTGTCAAATAAATAAATAAAATCTTAAAAAAAAAAAAAAAAGATTCTTTAAAAAGAAAAAGAGAAATGGGCAGAGGATATGAACAGACATTTCTGCAAAGAAGACATCCAGATGACTAACAGACACATGAAAAAGTGCTCCAGATCACTGGGCATCAGGGAAATACAAAGCCACAATGAGATACCACCTCATGCCAGTCAGAATGGCTAAAATTAACAAGTCAGGAAATGACAGATGCTGGCAAGGATGTGGAGAAAGGGGAACCCTCCCACACTGTTGGCGGGAATGCGAGCTGGTGCAACCACTCTGGAAAACAGCACGGAGTTTCCTCAAAAAGTTGGAAATAGAGCTACCCTATGACCCAGCAATTGCAAAGATACAAATGTAGTGATCTGAAGGGGCACGTGCACTGGAATGTTTATAGCAGCAATGTCCACAATAGCCAAACTATGGAAAGAACCTAGATGTCCACCAACAGATGAATGGATAAAGAAGAAGTATATATATATATTGCAGCCATCAAAAGAAATGAAGTCTTGCCATTTGCAACGAAGTGGATGGAACTAGAAGGTATTATGCTTAGCGAAATAAGTCAATCAGAGAAAGACAACTATTATATGATCTCCCTGATATGAGGAAGTGGAGATGCAATGGGGGGGGTAGGGGGGTAGGAAAAGAAAAAATCAAAGAAGGTGGGACTGGGAGGGAGACAAACCAAAAGAGACTCTTAATGTCACAAAACAAATTGAGGGTGGCCGGGGGGAGGGGTGTACGGAGAGGGTGGTGGGGTGGACATTGGGGAGGGTATGTGCTATGGTGAGTGCTGTGAAGTATGTAAAGCTGGCAATTCACAGACCTGTACCCCTAGGGCTAATAATACATTATATGTTTATTTAAAAAAAAATGATAGGGTAACTGGATGATGGGCATTAAGAAGGGCACATGATATGATGAGCATCATGGTGTTATACACTAATGAATCATTGAACATTATATCAAAAACTAATGATGCACTATGTGTTGACTAATTGAATTTAAATAAAAAAAAATTTAAAAATGAGTAACATGGAGAAAAGACCCTAAAGATAATGTATTTGAAGTCATGTGGGTATTCTTTGAGCACAGATAGTTTGAGGAATAAATATGCTGTTATGTTGTTTACTTTTCTTGACTATACTTAAATATGTATTTATATTTTAAAAAAATCAGCACTTCTCTGGGTTATTTAGGTATTTCCAAGGAAACAATATTATTGTTTTCTGGAGTTTTAAAATTCATATACTCTCAAAGCACAAATTCCTTTGTTATCTCCTCTGATATCTCCATCAGCTTTTTTCACCTCTACTTAGACATGCTTTGATCAGGTACTTGGTCAACAACAACCTCACCCGCGCTGAGATTTCTGTATTTTTCCTCCATTTTTAATTCTGTAGCTTCTGATTACAGCAAGAATAGCTGCGATTGGAGATTGATCTATTAAAATGGTAGTAGTCTTCTTGAGGTTTTTATTTCCAATAAACTCATTTCTCAATATGGAAGTATTATCACTTAATTGTTAGGGTTGGGCAGAAAGGAGGTAGTATTTAAAGAGGCCTCACTATCAATTCCAAGAAATTTGGTCTGCAGAAGGCTATAAAAACAGTAAGTAAATTCTAGCAAGCATTTGGTCTTTGGTTACAGCAGGGCATTTAGACTATGGACTTCATGTTTTTTAAACTTATGGATGGAACACATTGATGAAGGGAGTCCAGATGCTAAAAGTGGTAATCAGACGATAAGGTGATCATGAATGAGCTATATTGATTTTAGAATTTTATAATATCCTTCAAGACCAGGATGGCTGATAATGTTTTGGAATGAACTATGCCTTCTGACTCCCCTAGTGATACGAATTTCTAGTTCAAGATAGGTTTTAACAGATCTGATTTTTTTTTTTTTTTTACAATAAGTTGATGAATTTTCTGAAAGGCTGATTAACACTGGAAATTGCTGGTTTATCCTTGTATGCATATCACCAACTGGAAACTTAAACATACACAGAAAGCACAAGTTCTGGGCTCATTAGTAGCTTTTAAAGATTATATTTGGTTGATAATTGCTTATCTATACTGAGGAAAAATATTATAAGGGTGTCCTGTACATGAAACAAAATATTCAATTAGGTGAAAGGTAACTAAGCAAAGAAAATTTTCTCTGATTGTATTAAGTCATACATTTTCTTTTTATAAATACTATTTTGACAAAAAATAAGATTATTAATATAAAAATTTATCCTATTTGATATTTAACATACTAGATGGCATTTTCAGTGTAACTTAAATTATAATATATAGGCTTTAGTTGTATTTACTTTCATTTGGGGGTGATTATCTTCTTTCTAAGGCATTATTATAAATGATAGCTAATTTTATATATTCCTGTTTTTTAATGTGATAAATATTATGAATCATGTTACAAATCATTATATTAGCACAGAAATTTCAAAGAATTAAAAAAATAGTTGATGGAATTATTTTATTATTTTCAACAATTTCCAATATTCAAGCTTCAAATATTCAGATATTTAATATTATAGATATTTAAATCTATAATATGTAAATATACATTTATCAATATATAATATAATTATTTACACTGTCATAATAAAAATAATAATAAATTTCTATTATCCTTAAATTTTATAAATGCAAAGTTTGTTTCTGTGTAAAGTGAAAACATATGTTGGAAATACCTCAAAGTAATGCTAATTGACTAAGCATTCTGCAAAGAGATAGTAACCTTAAAAAAAATTAGAAATTTGTAATACCAATGGAAGCATTTTTCAGGATAACAAAATCTCAGCAGATGAAAAATATCTGTATGTTGACTGTATTCTGAAAAATACAAAGTCCTTTGTTAATGATATCTATTTGAATACACATTCAAGACATCCCTAATTTTTGGATAAATAAATTGCTTCAGTCACATAAATGTCAGGTATTACTATATTGTAGGTTAACTGATAATAATAAATATGTACTTTTGGTATCATTGTCAAGCAATTTTCTTCATGAGCATGGGAGCTGCTTCGAGAATCAAATCAACCAGGTGACATCATTCAGTGAAACTTACAGCAGATAAGGAACACAAAACATGAGAGAAAATGAAAGACAGAAAAATTACCTTTCTCAAAAAAATCTATGCTCATCTGAATCTTAAATCATGTATTCTTTTCCCTTCATATCATTCTTGATGGGGTTCTTACAGAAAAAAGTAATAGGTTGAAGTGACTGAGCTTCGCTGTCAAGAGAAACCTATGGTCAGGGATATATCGAATTCCCAAAGCTTTCATCATTAATATTTTATGAGTCTCACTGATCTGTCCTATCTAGAAGAAAAATTTATCTTTCATTTGTGCAAGCACTGCCTGACGAGCAATAGATTTCGTCCCTCTAACCCTCAAAGCCGGGTGGCAAAATGCGAACGGCAGCAAAGGCAGGAGGAAGCAAAGTGTTCCCTTGATTTCTTGTATTTGAGTCTGGCTGCACTTTCCAGGACTTGCAGAGTCAGCCAAGCAAAGGGAAAGATCTTTGGGGAACTATGAAGAGTGTCAGTTCTGGGCCAGCATGCTCTTGCCTGCGCAGGTGAATGCCCACATGCTTAAGCTGACTTCTAAAGCAGATGGTTAGCTACAGTGACTTTTCTGTTGTTAGTGTAACTTAAATGTTTACGAGCAAGTTTCGTGCCTGCAACATCAAGAACTCATGTTCTCAATCGTGAAAACGGCCCTCCTTAGAGATGAGATGACCAAACAGTAAACTGAAAATCTTCAAACACCTCCAGCTGAAAGGCAGCATGTATTGCTTCTTGGTAGGCTGTGGCTCGCCTCAGCTGAGCCTAAGAATGTTCAGGATGCTCATCTACGACCCTGGAGCTGAGTATTTCTTGGGTAGTATTCAACCTCAGAAAAATTAAAGCAGAGGAGGAGGATCCAGGACACCCTGTCACAGTCAAAACCATACTGTTAGGTCCACTTAGGCTTCAGGTCCATCTGGGTTCACAGGAAGTGGATATGGTTCTCTCATGTGGTAGAAAAGATAATCTCTGGAGAAATGTATGTAGTGTAAAATCAGGAGAAAAAACATACAAGCAAACAAAAAATTCTCCTGGTTTTGAATGAGTATTTTCTTTGGCTGGAAAATACAAAATTCAAAACTATGCGAAATAACTGTGCTTCTTTTCTTCAGAGCTCTTACCTCAATTTCTAATTACATATTAACTAGTATGATTATTTAACATCTTTCTGATCGTTAGAATAAAAATGAGACCGTGTTCATTTTGGTGCACACTGGTATCCCCAGTGTCTTGTACCCTGTTGGCAGGCAAGAGGTGTTGTGTAAGTTTTTGTTAAAAGATTTGCATATTTTTCATTTTCATCAGTGCCTACTAGCATGTTTTACATAATAATCCTCAATAATATTTTCGGTGGGAGTAATGATTTATTCAAACTGCATCAACAGATTATAAATTTACATAAAGTCCTACATTAGAAAGAAATTTCATACTAATTAGTTTAAGATTAATTTCTGGGGCTCAAAGAGTTGACCATCTAGCTGAGGGATAAAGAATATGTGTAAAAATTATATAAAATGTGAATTAGTGACAAAAGAACATATTAGCTGTAATTGTAAATAGGTATCACACACACAGAAATGAAGGGACATCCTTGATAATGAGAACTATATGAGTAAATACATTAGAATCAAAAGGATATAAACCACAAATCATAGAAAGTGTTGTTAGGGATGATACAGTTTAGAATGACCAATAAGAGAATATCACCCTTGTCTGTAAGAGCCATCTAATCCTACTTCTCTGCTTGGTTTGTTTAGTTTTTATAGCAGGAATACACATGATTACCATGAACTGGAAGGATCTATATTCAACACTCATGCTAATATAATATTGCCAGAGCTATATAAGAATGTTTCTTTTCCCAAAGTCCAACCAGTATCTTGCTTTTATTCAACCTCTCCTTGTGATTTAAGCATCTTTTGATATCTTTATATTCTCTTCTCTAAATACCAGTTCTTTTCTCATTCCCCTTTTCCTCAATTTGTTTGCCCAGCTCCTTGGCATCATCACCCAGATCTTACAAATGGGAGTGGAGTAGATAGTAATTTTTAGAGAAAAGTAGTCATTTGTAGATACTCTCTAGCTGAGTAAAATTGTTGCTAGCTGTTACCCATCAATGGATTTGCTCTACCAGTAATTTCAACAAATAATTTTTTCCTTTTAAAATTACTTCAAGCACACTTCTGAATAATTTTAACTAATTCAGTACTTATTTAAGCTTTTGTTTTGCAAATAATTCATTAGCCATATTTAGCTACATCCATCTTAGTTAAATTTGATGTCAGTTTGTAAAAACAATATTATTTTAACAAAAATATGCAGTATGAAGTATGTGAAATGAATAATCTATTTAAAACAGTAATTTGAGAACTAAGTGTTAAATAAGCAAATACCAGATGCTGATTGGGAAAATATTCTGGACAGTTTCCTTGACTTTAAAATCAAAATAGTTTTCTTTAAAGCTAGTATCAAACTAATTATATTACATCATTTTGTATATATAAAAGATCATTCTTTATACTCCCTAGACCTTGAAAATTCTCTGAACTTGATGATACCATATTAATATATCTGAAACTATGCAAACTCTTTCACTAAATGTTTTTGCTTGTATCCATGAAGATTGTTTGGTAGCTTTTGTGTTGATATAAGTCACCAGTAATTCCCATGTTCTTCTTTCCTACTCAAAACATCATCATCTGGATTTAGTTTTTAAACCTATTCACTTTTTTTCTTCATGATTTCTATTACCTGCAGTAATGCATGGCTTTTTATTCGTGTCATATTTTGCTAAGTAAAATAATGTTTTTCTCTGTTCATTTGTTTGCTTGTTGATTCCCTTTTTTTTTTTTTTTATTTCACAATAGTTACACTTTATTCAAAGACCAATGGAAAAGTTTTAAAAGTTAAATTCAAGTTAGAAAATTGGGGATTTGGCTAGGTATATTCCCCTAGTGACTCATTTTTTTTCTCTCAGCCTTAAAGCATTTAAAATTTGTGTAAAAAAAAAATTACTAGACGATATGGACTTTCATAGTCTTTCCATTACTACTGAAAAACCGGGAATGTTAATTCACAAATTCCAAAGAGGAACCATATAGTGAAGCCCAGAAGAAGGTTGGAAAGTTCACTGGGAATCTGGAGTGGAGAGAGGGGGAGTAACATTGGAAACTACTCTTTTGTGACACAATAGAATATAACAACGACCTTCAGGAAAGATCATGAATTAAGGGCAGATATTTCTGGCATTTTCTTGTTAAAACTTTGGGAGCTCTCTTTGTACTCCAAGCATCCAGTCTCTGAGTAATATTCTTCTTCTCACAACTACTGTTTGTCTTTTCAGTATAGCCCTATATAAATAATGTCTATCGTTCCTTCTGGCCAATTAGATAAGTGAATGTGGTAACATATTGCCACAATAAAGTCTGAAAATGCAAATCTGATCAGATCACTCTCAACTCAGATCCCTTTATTAGTTTCTCAATGTCTATTTGGTTAAATAAAGTCTTTATTTATTTATTTATTTTTAAAGATTTTATTTATTTATTTGTCAGGGAGAGAGAGCGAGTGAGCACAGGCAGACACAGTGGCAGGCAGAGGCAGAGGGAGAAGCAGGCTCCCCGCCAAGCAAGGAGCCTGATGTGGGACTTGATCCCAGGACTCTGGGCTCATGACCTGAGCCGAAGGCAGCCACTTAACCAACTGAGCAACCCAGGCGTCCCTGGTTAAATAAAGTTTTTAGCCACATGTTTTTCTCCCACCAAGAATTCTATGCCTCAGCCACGCTGAAATATCTGACGTTTGCAAACACATTTCATGTAAATTTTCATGCTTCAGTGCTTTTGAACATGTGCTCCATTTTCCTAGACAAAACTCTCATCGTGTGCCACTCTGTTAGAAGCTCTGTAAATCCTACAGTGATGTTGGTCACTCTCTTCTTGAGACTACAATGAAAGGAGTTTGCATCTTACTGCAGACTTTCTGTGAATGTCTATTTTCCTAGTGCTGTGAACTCAAGGACAGAAATCATGTCATTTTTATGTTTAGAACATCACAGATATTCAATAATTGCTAAATGACAAATGTAATGAATTAATATGGCATTTTCTCACTAATTGGAGCTATTTAAAAAAAATTAATGTTGGGGCGCCTGGGTGGCTCAGTGGGTTAAAGCCTCTGCCTTCGGCTCAGGTCATGATCTCAGGGTCCTAGGATCGAGTCCCGCATCAGGCTCTCTCCTCAGCGGGGAGCCTGCTTCCCTTTCTCTCTGCCTGCCTCTCTGTCTACTTGTGATCTCTCTCTGTCAGATAAATAAAATCTTTTTAAAAAAATTAATGCAATAAGATTTCTCCAGAAAACAGAATTTCAAATTCTATGCATTGCTATTTGAGGAATCATTTTCGGTCTGGCAGTTCTTTCTGGACCTGTTAAATAACAGATTGCTATAGATTTACTTATATGTATGGACTTCTGAAATCTAGATTTTTAACTTATGTTGCCTGACTTTGCTTAGTCATTAACTAAACATTTGTTTAGATTGTTTAATAAAAGAGAAATAAATAAAAATCTACATTTAATGAACACTGAGTACTTTTATCTATATATTTTAGCAATTAATAGGACTTGGGGATCTAAATTATCCGCAAATTGTAATATTCCTTCATAATAATTGACACATAAGTGCTATAATAAATCTTCTAGAAAAATAGTACAATCATGCTAAAAAGCCTCACCAAATGATGACAGCTCTCTTTCTGACCATTCCTTATAGTTGTTTGTGTAAATAGTACAAATCCCTACAAAATCTATAAAATATTTTGTTTCATGTCAAATAAAATAAATATTCAAATTCTTCCAATAACCTGTTTCAGTAAGAAAAATAACCTTAATGGTCTACTCATAATGAGGAATATTTTCCCCAGTAGTTTACCTAATATTTAATAAGGCTTACAACTCATTTATACCTTAAATTTTATACTGTCTTAATTCGGTAAAATGTTTTAAATGCATTATTATCTTGGTGTAAGGTAGTGATCGGTTTCTTTCTTTTGTACGTGGCTGTCCAGTTTTTCCAGACAGTTTATTGAAGAAACTGTCCTTTAGCCCTGATATATTCTCGGCTCCTTCGTCATGAATTAATTGATCATATCTGCAAGGGTTTATTTCTGGATTCTCTATTCTGTTCCAATAATCTATCTATATATTTTTTTTTCCCAATTTATTTATTTTCAGAAAAACAGTATTCATTATTTTTTCACCACACCCAGTGCTCCATGCAAGCTGTGCCCTCTATAATACCCACCACCTGGTACCCCAACCTCCCACCCCCCCGCCACTTCAAACCCCTCAGACTGTTTTTCAGAGTCTATATTTATTCAAATGCCATAGTGTTTTAATTACTATACCTTTGTATTCAAGTTTGAAATCAGGGAGCATGATGCCTCTAGATTTGTTCTTCTTTCTCAGGATTGATTTGGCTATTAAAGGTTTTTTTTTTTTTAGTTTCATGCAAATTTTAGAATTATTTTATTTCTTTGGAAAATGCCATTGGAATTTTGATAAGGATTGCACTGAATCTGTAGATTGCTTTGGGTAGTATGGATATTTTGACAATATTGATTCTTCTAATCCATGAGCATGGAACACTTTCCATTTATTTGTGCCTTCTTTAATTTATTTCATTAGTGTCTTATAGTTTTCAATATACAGGTCTTTGGGTACAAAGGTGCAAAACCCTTTTCCTAATGGTTAAATTCATGCCTAGATATTGTATTCTTTTTTAGAAAGATTTTATTATTTTTTTGTCAGATTTATATAGAGAGAGCACAAGCAGGGGGAGCAGCAGGCAGAGGGAGAAGAAGGCTCCTGATGAACAAGGAGCCTGATGCAGAACTCGATCCCAGAACCCAGGGATCATGACCTGAGCCAAAAGCAGACACCTAACTGACTGAGACACCCTGGCTTCCCTTATTCTTTTTTTTAAAGTTTATATTCAGAGGCGCCTGGGTGGCTCAGTCATTAACCGTCTGCCTTTGGCTCAGGCCATGATCCCAGGGTCCTGGGACCAATCCCCACATCAGTCTCCCTGCTCAGTGGGATAAATGAATAAGTGAATAAAATGATAAGTGAATAAAAATACTAAATATTAAATAAACAATTTATTATTATTAACTAAATAGTAAATATAATTAAATATAATGAATAAATATTAAATAATAAATATTAAATAAATATTAAATAAAAATGGTAAGTGAATAAAATATTCACTTAAAGAGAGGGAGCACCCAAGTTGGAGCTGGTCAGAGGGAGAGGGAGAGATTGAACCTCAGGCAGACTCTGTTGAGTGTGGAGTCTCATGCAGGGCGTGACTTTACAATCCTGAGATCATGACCTGAGCTGAAATCAAGAATCCTGTACTTAACTGACTGGACCACCGAAGCCTCTGGATATTTTGTTCTTTTTGATGCAAGTGTAAATGATATTGTTTTCTCTATTTCTCCCTCTGATAGTATATTATTAGTGTTTACAAACACAAGAGTTTTTGTGTATTGATTTTGTACCCTGCAACTTTACTGAATTTATTTGGAGTTTTTTGATGGAGTCTTTAGGGTTTTCTACATTCAGCATTTTGTTATCTGCATATTAGTAACAGTTTACCTCCTCTTTTCCAATTTGGATGCCATTTATTTATGTTTATTCCCTAATTCCCCTGGTTAGAACTTCCAATACTATGTTGAATAGAAGTGGTGAGAATGGGCATCCCTGTCTTCTTCCTAATCTTAGAGGAAAGGCTTCCAACTTTTTACCATAGAGTACGATATTAGCTGTGTATTGGCAACTTTTTTTTTCAACAACTTTTAATATTATCTTTACTTTTCTTTTTTCTTAAACTTTTTTTAAAAAGGTTTTTATTTATTTATTTGAGACAGAGAGAGAGAGCACAAGTAGGCAGAGAGGCAGCCAGACAGAGGGGGAAGCAGGCTCCCCACTGAGCAGAGAGCCCAATGTGGGGCTTGATCCTAGGACCCTGAGATCACGACCTGAGCTGAAGGTGGAGGCTTAACCCACTGAGCCACCCAGGCACCCTTCTTTACTTTCCATATCAAAAAGGAGACCACAAGAAATTGGGTAACTTCCCCAAAGCAACAGATAAAATCTGTCTTTTTAGGTTTGAATTAAAATTACCTCATGATATATAATGTAGAAAAATGTCCCTGACATTTTTTTACATAGTTTAACCGTGATTTCAATCAAAATGCAAGAGTTCATCCAACTCTTTTACATGTTTTGTAAAAAGCTTACTATTTTCTTTATCTTTTAGACGTAAGAACATTATTTTCAAGTTTTTTCCTTAAATTCTTCCCAATTTCAATTTTATTAATGAACAGTCTTACGTTTACACAAAGCATTTACAAATATATCCATACTTTCTAGGAATACTATTTGATTTAGAAGAAATATAACACTGCACACAAACATTTTATTCAATTCAGAAGCCACCATATTCTGTTTCCTTGGAAGAGTGAACAGCTCCTTATGTTCACCCAAACCCTTTCTTTGTCGTCTGTTCTTCTCTTTGCTCACATGTTTGTTCATCCCTTTGTTGATTTCTTCTCCCTTCAGAAGGAACCATAATCTTCTTGAGGAGCTGGGTTGAGACAGGGTTTCCAGTTTCCATTCTGCGGGTCGGAAACACCCGTCTCTGTTCTCTTGTGAGAGACAGATAGTCCATTCCACCTCCTCCCTCCCTCCTAAAAGATATATCTATGCTGTAAGGAGCAAACATAAGAAATTTAAAGCCTCAGTCTGATGTGATCTATATAATTAATAAAAACTTCTCTATGTAGTCCATGGTAACCATGAAAGTTTATTTATTTATTTATTTATCACACAAAGCCACAGTGTGAAACTTCAATTTGAACTGATTACAATGAACTAAAATGAGAAGGATCTGTGTCCTTGGTTCTTGCTTCTCTCTCTTGTCCATCTCTGTGTGTTATAAGCGGTCCCTGATAGGACTTGAAAATTTATCATCTCACACTGGCTACCTTATGATGCAAATCAGTACACTGAAACTGAGCAGAGAAATTGGAGCTGAAGGTCTTACACAGAATGAAAACAGAAATAAAACAAGAAGCAAGAGAATGGATACACGCCTTCTTTGTTCTCAAAGAAGGTGGAGAAGGAAACATGCAACTATGACTGCCTACATTTTCAGTTTTCCCAAAGGAAGCAGAGACCTCTGGATATGACAGACCTATTTCTGGCTCAAGGCCTCCCTATCAGGTTTTTGATACACACAGGCAAACCTCTTGACAGACTGACCTCTTTTAAGTCATTTCACTAAAAGAATAAATAATTGCTTTTCCATATAGCATTTTTAAAAGGTCCCATGTCCATTTTAAAAGAAAGGTTTTATTTCTTTAAACAAAAAGAAGGTACTTAGGTAACATTCAAACAACTTTCACAATTATGAATTGTAAAGAAACAGAAATGGTCTTTTAATAAAGTTTAAAATCCATCCAGTTGCTCAACCACTCGTGCAAAATACCCATTATAACTTATGCCATTGTTATTTAATGACATCACAATACCATACTCACACAACTTAGAGAGTCCAATAAAGTGGAAGTAGTTCATTGATATAATTGTAATAATTCACCACTAATGATAAAGTTCTATCCTAAGAATTAAAATGCTATGGAATGTATAATTGCCTAATTCATAGCTGTTGAAAGAAAGAGAATGCAAAATGATTTAAGAAAAGTGATGTGACAGGCCTATTTGTGGCTCAAGGCTTCTCCATCAGAAGAAGTCTTTAGACAGACTGACCTCTTTTAAGTTGAGAGAAACATTTCTTGCTCAGATTCTGGATCTTCAGAATATTTATTTGAAGATTTCAGCCCAACAAAGACTCATTTCTTCTTTCAGAAAGTGGCTTTACAAGAAGAATCCTGGGTTTGGAAGGATGACAGGGAAACTTCTTGGTGGACAGACATTTCTCAATGCTAGTAAGGAATGGGGTTGTCCAAGAAAATCCTTCTGTAGAAAGTAATGGGTCAGGGAGAGGAGTACTTCATAAGCTTCCTGGAGAACAGTTGTGGAGAACACAATACATTTCTGAAGACTTTTTTCCACTGAATTCCATTTTAAAGAATACTGGGCCGTCTATTCTATGGACAGAAGGCATGTAACAGATTATGAGTCTTGCTGGTCTAGGTTGATTATCAGAGGCCAAAAAAAAGAGTGAACTTTCCTGCCATGCAGAGCGACAACAGCAGAAGTCGAAGTGTCAACAGGGAACATAGATCTGGATCTATATAACTCCTTTCCACTGGATACGTTCCTTATGAACTCAAAGGATTTCCTGGTTCTCTTGGGCTTTTGCCAAATGCCAAAATTGCATTACCTCTCTAAAGTTTCAAACGTAACATCCACTTTAGTTAATTTTGGTCTGCTATGCGCGATCTTTTTCTTAAGTCCTCATAAATAAATTTTCAGACCAGCCTGTGCTATCATCAACCACATATCATACATTTTCTTATCAGGGGCAATGATGCAGATTTTTAAGGAACAAATTAATTCTTGTTTGGTTATTTTTAAGCTCTGGTTTTTTTGTTTGTTTGTTTGTTTGTTTTTTGTAGGTATTCAATTCTTAAGGGTTCTGGTTCATATCTCTGCTTTGCAACATTATTATTCCTCCCTCAAAACTATTTCTTTCCTCTACAATGAGTTTTCTGGGAGAGCAGTTTTTTTTATTGTTGTTAATTAGTTTGTTTTCTCAGTTCTTAATACAGTTCAGTCATTAAGATTCTGATGAAGCTTTTGAACCTCACTTTCAATCTCTGCATTTTCTGACTCTAAGGATTCATTCTCATTTTTGCAGTTTTGAAATAAGTCATAACTTGTTTTATAAATACATACACTCAAACACACACGCATACACACACACACCCAGAAAAGGCCTGCTTCTCCTTCCATTCGTCTGTCTGGCTATGTGAAGGCCGGAGCCAATGTAATCTGTAGTTGGGGTGGGTGTCTGGGTTTTATGGGTTGTTGAAGCGTTCTTTTTACCATCCCAGCTTTTTGAGCCTCTGAATATCTTTCTCCACTGGGCTGCTATGCCCCCAGGCGGCTGTAACAATGCAACAGGTGAAACGCCTGTAGGCCAAGGAGTAGGCTTCCTTAGCTCTTATCTCTGTCACGCCCTGGGTGGAGGCCCTCTGTGAATGTTACAGAATTGCTTCCTGATGGAGACCCTCCTTTGTGATGGAGAGTTCTTGGAATTCTAACCCTCACTCCAACCCACAAGACCACTAATAACTTGTTAAAAATTGTGTTGATTTCTCCTTGTTCCTTTTTAAAGCAGACTGCCTCCTTCCACAGCAGGGCCTTTAGGGATAAAAACAGTCATGGGGTTTTTTTTATTCTGGGAAGGATTCATCTTTTTCTGGAATTTGGCCATGTAATTTTGTGTCTTTAATTCTTTGAGGAGTTGAAAATAAGATTTTATAGCTTATCTGGCTTATTCTCAAGTACTCTTTTAATAAACATCTCCCCACAGATCTCTGTCTCCTGATTAGGACAACCCTATCTACAAAGATATTGATTCAAGTCAAAATTAATATAATACAGATTTACTTCTCAAAAAACTGATTCCACCAGCAATGCTGTTCCTTCCACAATTGACTGGGTCAATAATAGCATTCCAAACTAGAAAATCATCAAAGTATATGCATGAATTTTAGATTTTGATTATTTTTCTGAAACTTATTACCTACAGTAGCAAAGTCTCCAATACTAACATTCCACACATAACATGGCACTGAGGGGGATATGAATTTATGTATTTATTTATGTATTTATTTATGAATTTATGTATATGGGAGGTTGAATAAACAAATCTATATAATATTCTCATTCTCATAATTCTATTCTATCCTTTCACTCCCCCAGGCCAATGAGAGTCATTCTTATCTCTATCAATTTACCAGGAAATCTTATAAGCCCCATCCTTACTATACACCCATAATAAGACGATTGTTCCCTAAAACTACTGTTATCACTTTGGTGCAAAGATACTGTGATTTCTTACATAGCTTTAACTAATAATATGCTTTAAACTCATTTCCACTCGTTATCTCACTTCATTGCCTACCCTCAAACTATTCTAGTTAGACTAGATCAATCCTATTAAAATGAGAGTCAGCTAATCTGTCACTCTACAAGACTCATTATAGTACTTTCTCACTCTTTTGAAATAGGTGTTACAAAGGTCTAAAACGCCCTCGCTGATCTACACCTTCCTTGACCTCATCCTCCCTTCCTTGCTGCTTCTTCAGGGTTCAGCCACACTGCCTTCTTTTGTTGTTCTGCGCATATTTGTCTGTGAGCCTTCTGAGGTAGAAACTTTACACTGGATGTTCCAGTTTTCTCTTTGAAATATTCTCTTCTAACTATCTACATGGCTCTAACACTTACCCTCCTTCAGGTCACTGTTCAAATATAACCATCTCAGTCTATCCTCACCATTAAAAGGCAAGTTCCTCTCTTTAAATGGGCATTCCCATACCCTCCAACTTGTCCATTTTCTTCTTCTTCTTCTTCTTTTTACCATTTATCACCTTTTAACACGTATAACTATTTTTTATTTGTTTTCATAGACTAAATTGCAAACTTTGTAAGAATGGGATTTTTTTTTTTTCTTTTTCTGATGGTTTGCAAGTACCTGGTAAATAATAAATATAATAGACACTGTTGAAAGAATGAATCAGCATGACAGGAAAAAGCTAGTCAACCAATCTTTTCCTTTTGAATAGAGTCAATCAAGGTATTTACCAGATATTTTTTCCCTAAATTTCAACTTTGGTATAAATTGATGGTCTGTAATGAAATTTCCTATAATAATCCTTATTTGTATAGATGGCAATTTTTTAAAAAAAGATTTTATTTATTTATTTGACAGACAGAAATCACAAGCAGATAGAGAGGCAGGCAGAGAGAAAGGAAGGGAAGCAGGCTCCCTGCTGATCCAAGATCCTAATGAGGGGCTCGATCCCAGGACCCTGGGATCATGACCTGAGCTGAAGGCAGACCCTTAACCCACTGAGCCACCCAGGTGCCCCTGGATGGCAGTTATTTTTGTCATGGCACACCCAGAGTATTTACCCCCTACCAGGTCCAGAAAAAATCAAATCAGATGTAGGATCATGTTTTGTGTTGAGTTCTTTTTTTTCTTTTTTTTTCAAGATTTTATTTATTTATTTGACAGAGAGAGAAAGAGAGCACAAGCAGGTAGAGGGGCAAAGGGGGAAGTAGACTTCCCAGTGAGCAGGGAATCTGACTCAGGGCTCAATCCTAAGACCCTGGGATCATGACCTGAGCCAAAGGCAGATGCTTAATAGACTGAGCCACACAGGTGCCCCTGTGCTGAGTTCTAATAATCAAGTTAATTATTATTATTATTTTTTAAATTGACCAACCAAGAAATAAACTCATTATTTTGCCAATATCCATGGGAAAACATGTACCTAATTTGCTTATTCAAGGGAATGCTGATATTTCTAAACAGGGATGAAATGGAGATTAGTATTTACATTACCATCTACTCTAAACTGCATCTAAAAACAAAGCTCACAGCTTATGTAATAATACAGATAGACCCAAGGTAAAATTATAAAGTTAATATTACTTTTCTATTCAGTGGCAGGCTATGGAGGATATGACATGAAAAATCACTAAGACAGTAGGAAAGTATACTCACTCATATTGAATGCATTGTGAAAATACCATAGCAAGAAGCTATTCAACTTTTGTAGGTTAGGAAAGTATCAAGGCATCATGGGAATATGGAAACAAGGGGAAAATATAGATCCAAAAGAAAGTCAAAGCTTTAAAAAAAAAAAAAAAAGGCAATCTCTTTTAGGGGGAGAAATCAATAGGCACTATGAACTAAAATTCAGAGGCTCAAACAAGGCAGGAAGATAGCCCAGCTGTGTTTGGGGGAGTAATACAGTTATGTAAATAATTTATAAAACATGCTTTACGGTTGGCTTATAACAGCATCATTTAGGCCATAAAATATTTATTAACTTTACTTCTGGTTATCAACAGTAGCATTAGTAGTTAACATTTATATAGCCCTCATGAGTGCTGCTGTGTTGTGTAGCTCTAGGGAGCACAGTCTATTTACATGTCAGTGATTTCTCTTAGTATCAGGTGATGTCTTAGCAATGACATTATGTGCCAGGGCTTTACAGATGTTATAATTCACTGAATCCTCCCAATAACTGTATGAATTTGGGATTCTTATCATTAACCTTATATTAATTTCTCTCCAGAGAAACAGAATCAACCAAAGAAATACTATATTTATGTATACGGATCTCTCTCTCTTTCTTTCTTGCTCTCTCTCTCTATATCTCCCTGGCTCATGCTATTACGGAATATTAGAATTTCCATGATCAGTCATCTGTAAGCTAGAAGACCAAGAAAACTGGTAGTGTAGTTTTGCTCTGAGTCCAAAGACCTAGGAGCCAGGAGAACCAATGGTATAAATCCTGGTCTGAGTGCAAGAGAAGACTAATGTTCCAGCTCTAACTGTCAGGCAGAGTGCACAAATTCTCTCTTCATCTGATTTTGCTCTATCCAGCCCCTCAACTGATTGGATGAGGCCCACCCACATTGGAAAGAGCAATCTGCTTTATTCGTTCTACCTATTCAAATGCTAATCTCATCTGGAAACATTCTCATAGACATATCCCTAAATAATGTTTGGCCAAACATCTGGGCAACCACCTGTGATTCTATCAAGCTGACCCACAAAGCTAACTATCACATTTCCATTTTACAGATCTAATGACTAAAGAAGAGAGTTAATTAACTACATTGCACAAGTCAAATAGCTAGTAAATATTGCAGCCCAGATTTTAGTGCAGGTAGTCTGTCTTCATGATCACTGTTTTTAACTAGAACACCATACTTGTCTTCAAAACAAGACTTATCGAATACCTTCAGTCTTTTCGGCATTGTTCTTATTGCTTGGAAATAGCAATTAACATAAAAGCAAATCTCTTGCTCTCATGAACTTTCATTTCTATAAGGGTATTCAGACAATAAGTAACAGCTTATGCATAGGGTGTTTATTTTGTGGCAACTGCTGTTCAAAGCTCTTTATAAATATTAGGACATTCAGTCCTCACAACAGCCCTATGAAAGATTTGCCGTTATTATCCGTCTTTCATAGACAACAGAACTAAGGACAAAAGGATTAAATGACTTGCCTGAAGTACAGAGCTAGTATATGGTGTTTGCCCTACTCTTAAATACTTTACTACACTCTCTTAGTTCTATTGCAACAATCCTAGCGCTCATGTTACTAAATTAATTTTTAAGAAAAGACTTCACAGCAAAGACACTCAAAACTTTTCTAGAAATTCTTGCACTTCTTTTTTTTTTTTTTTTTTTTAAAGATTTTATTTATTTATTTGACAGAGAGAAATCACAAGTAGATGGAGAGGCAGGCAGAGAGAGAGAGAGGGAAGCAGGCTCCCTGCTGAGCAGAGAGCCCGATGCGGGACTCGATCCCAGGACCCTGAGATCATGACCTGAGCCGAAGGCAGCGGCCTAACCCACTGAGCCACCCAGGCGCCCCTCTTGCACTTCTTTTATTATCTGTTTTTCCTCCCGACTACACTTTTAAATATACTAGGTTAAAACAACACACCTGTTCTTGTTGCTACTCGCAGGAAACAGGAAGAGAAAATGATATAATTATAAACAAGTAATACAAAGTAAAGGGCCAAATATATTTGTGAGTATCCAAAATGTGTATCTACATATATTTATATCCATGAGTCTTATATGACTGATGGATAGGTAGAGACACACAGACAGGCAAACATATTGATACATATGCATTCTCTCCTCTTTCTTACTTCATGTATTTTGAGCAACAAAGCAAAGGGTAGATGGAAAGATGTTTGGATAGGTGAATAGTAGATAGATGGATTGAGTAGATGTATACATAGGTAGGTGTAGATGAATAAGGGAGACTGAGGGAGTAAGGGCGATGAGATGAGGGAGACTGAAAGGGTGAGAATTACATATACTAATTAATCAGATAAAAGAAACATTAACTGAGAGAGATGAAATTGTACTGGAAAAAGAGAACACTGTGCCAATATATTTACTTCCTTTTTTCTCAGGATAATTTTCCCATGAGAATGATCTCCTTCCTTAGATCCTAACCCAGGTAGTTAGTTTTCTTCTTTGGAGAAAAGAAATAGCTAAGATTCCTTGACCTTTAACTGAAGTTTCACACCATTAATAATATTATGGTATTGGAATATCTGAAAAGACTGGGAGTTCTATTTCCATTCCTTTATGCAATGCATACTTCAAAACAAGTGCATATGAAAGGATAAAAAAAATCAGTCAATTATTCAGTTTTTGAGGGCTCTGAAGAATCTTAAGAGATCCACAAGTACTCAGATACTCAAACTACAAAGCTGACTTCTTTAAAAAAATATGGATTATTCCACAAAGTACAGACTTTAAGTGTTTGTTGATGATTACATGCCATTCTGTAATGGACATGGAAAAACAAGTATTTTCAAAAGGTACTTCCGTTCTTAGGATTTAGGTGAGTCTCGATTAGAAAATATATTTTCAGAAGCAGTCTTTTCATGCATTGAGAAGTGTATATTCTGAAGTCACCAGAATAAAACATTTGGTTAAATGAAAATTTAACAGATAATCTTATTTCTGATACTGTTTCTGTCTAATGTCATGAAGGGAAGAGACAGCTTGGTTTTTGCAGTTTCTGAAGAATGTATATGTCAATTCAGTTTAAACTTCAAATTCATATTTCATAGTGGAGGTCGTGTAAATTTCCATCTTCTTTATAGAAACTCTTATTTAATTCAACAGAAGACAATAGGTAATATTCTCGGTAATAAACAGTTCTTTTAATTTTAATGTTTAATTTAGCATTTTTTTAAAATATAAATTCTCTTACGTCTTAATTTAATGACAAAGCACTTTAGATGAAATATCCATGCTTTGTTATTTTTCCTCTGCAGAATGAAGAACACCCAAAGGAAGTTGAATGGGTATTATCAGTTCACTGGGTCTTAATCTGATTGCCTTAGTTTCCTTACTTTTTTACCCTGATTCTATCAACTTTGCTTTGGGCAAGATAGCAAGGTATGGTTTTTAACATTTCTCTCAAAGGTTGCCTTCCTGAAAATGATTTCCCATCTGACATGAAGATTTCACATTGAACTGCTAAGGGGACTAGTTCTCACACTGTCTTCCACCTCAACATATCTGAAAGATAGTATATAATTCTCTTGATAATAGTGGCAAAACAAGGATTTTATAAAAGGTAAGCAGCACATCCCTGCAGGGTGAGATTTATAAAACCGTGAGAAAAATCCAACATACCACTTTATTACCACTTTTAAATATAGGAGCTGTTTTTTTAACTTAAGCAAACACTTTAACTCATTCAGATTTTTTTAAAAAAGATTTTATTTATTTATTTGACAGACAGAGATCACAAGTAGGCAGAGAGGCAGGCAGAGAGAGAGGGGGAGAAGCAGGCTCCACACTGAGCAGAGAGCCCAATGCGGGGCTCTATCCTTAGTTTGATACTGTTTCTGTCTAAAGTCATGAAGGGAAGAGACACCTTGGTGTTGTGACCTAAGCTGAAGACAGAGACTTGAACTCACTGAGCCACCCAGGCACCCCCTCAGTCAGATTTTTAATAAATTATTCCTTCTCTAAACTAGCCTACAGGAGACCAGGAATCAGAAGCAAGACCCCATTAGATAGAAGGAGTTCAATAAGGAAAATAAGAGGGGAAAAACACTGATGTTTGCTGAGAAGAGGAGATTCATGTCAATACAGTGTATGAACAAGTAGAACGCCCTGTATTAGGCATCCGGTCAAATCATTGCATAGAGATGGCACTTGATAAATATTTTTTTTCAGATGAACGGGACTAGGATAGATTTACTCAGGGGAATAAAAGGACACAGAAAACAACCTTAATATCTCTTATAAATATAAAAACCTGAGAGATTATCTCTCCTACTTCTCCATTTAAGAATTGTGCCTAGTATCATCACTAAAAGGGTAAAGTTGAAGAAATCATAGCAGACTCGCTGAGAGTTCAGGTAGCAGTTTGAAATGTTGAACAATGAAAGTCAAAGAAAAAGGTCAGACTGTGACTAAAGAAAGGCACATTCAGCAGTCTCCTCTTTAAACTAAGGATATCCAGTGGTCATCATTAAGTATTCCTCTATAGTGCAGTCTTGTCTGATGGGAAGCTGTGGATTAGAAGGACGGCTGGAATATAAAGGCAGTAAAAAAAAAAATGGGTATTCCCCTGCAAATTTACTGAAATTATAGTATGAGTGAGCTATACACACACACATACACACACACACAAACACATTATCCATTTCTCCATAAGTGTTATTGTATGTATACGTGTGTGTGTGTATATATATATTATATTGTATATATACAGCTTATATAGACATGTATACATAAAAACATATATGGAAAAATGGATAGTGTATATAGGCAAAATACATAAAGATTATATATGTGTGTGTGTGTGTGTGTGTTAAAACTACAATCACATTGCTGTATCTGTAAACACTAGGACAATGGGAACGAGGTAAAGTGGAGATTGTTGAAAGCAGGTTCACAGCTCTAAACTCATTGTTACTCTGGTACATGCTCATTGAATGGAATGGCCAAGTCATCAGCTTGCTTTCTCTCTCTCTCCCCACCACTTCTCCTTCTTTTCATTTTCCTTTTTTTATTTTCTAGTTGACTTCCTACCCTATTTCCATTCAGAGTCTCCAAAGCTCTCCCTGCCATGCTCTGTCACACTGGGTGGCCATAGAGAAGAGCTCTCATGACTTGAGCCCTGGATAAGACTATTTCTCTAACCTTCCAGATGCTTCTTTTCCATGTCACACTGCCTTGCCACTGTTTGAGCCTTGTTTTGGCAGGTGCTGTCCTGCCCAGGCATCCCTTACTTATCACAGTGTGGGCTACAACTCTTTACCCTCCATTCTCTGATCCTCCTATCTGGATTTTTGTTTGTTTGTTTGCCACCTGCTATATCTAAACATTCTTTAGCTAGAAGCTATTACTGCTTTGCCTTACCCAATCCAACTCCTTTCCTTTCACTGGGAAAGCACTTATGCTTGCTGTTATAGGTGACTTATTTGGGTTAGTTTACCCCCTAGCAAATGACTCAGGCTTTTATCACATACTTATGTTCTTGTTTATTTTCCCTTATGTTTTCGACTTTTCTATTTTATTTTGATTACCATGAAAAATAAGCAGCATATTTTCATGTTGTAAATGATTAAATAGAATATTTAAAAATGTTTAGAAATATATGCAGTGCTATTAAAGCAAGAGCAGAAAGTTTAAAGGACTATCCCACCTGTCTATGGCTCATCTGTCATAGAAACTTGTCAGTGAACACACATACACCCACCCACCCTCCCACACACACACACACTTCAAATTTACCACGCATTCAACTGGAATCAAGACATTGCAACTGGAATTCCATATCCACTTCCGTAATAGTGGTAGGTAGTTGGAGTTACATGTTTTACTCAAAATTAGTAGGTCGAAAGAAAAAGAAAGAGGTTTATTAACCAGAAGGAGAACATATTTAAATAAATATGCTGCCCCATAAACCTAGCTTCCCAGTGAGAGGATGATTAAAAATGTAATTATGGCTTTCCATTACTGTAAAAAACCTTGGGTAACAAAATTAAGGTATTTAATTTTTAAAATAGGCAAAAATACTCTCAGCATGGAAATATCTGGATTTTTTTTTGAAAAAAATTACATGTGAAGTCAGTGTTATAAATAGTGTAGATATTTTCTAGGCATTCAACTTAAGATAAAGAAAAAAAATTAAAGGTGAATGGTATTTAGTTGATGTGAGTAGAAATCATTATTTCTCTGCTATTCAAAGGAATGTGAACAGAGGGTGTGGGTTCTAGAATATAACATAATTTTAGGGGCACCTGGGTGGCTCAGATAGTTAAGCATCTGCCTTCGGCTCAGGTCATGATTCCAGCATCCTGGAATCGAGGCTCACATAGGGCTCCCTGCTGGTGGGCTCCCTGCTGGTGGGGATCCTGCTTCTCTCTCTCCTTCTACTCCTCCCCCTGCTTGTGCTGTCTTGCTCTCTCTGTCAAATAAATAAATAAAATCTTCCCCCAAACCCTATAATTTTAGTATTCTATGTTAGAGAAAATACATGTAGTTATTGTGGGTAAGACAGCAGGGATACTGAAATGTGAATAAAAAATATTGGAAAACTTTCTAGATGATGGGTTATGTTCCAAAACCACATTCTAGTGACCTACAGACATTAAAGAACAATAATGAATTGGTTTTCATTGTTATTGATTTGTTGCCACAGTGACTTTTTACAATGATAGGAAGGCAGCATAGTCAAAGTGATTTAAATTTTAGAGCCTGTGATCCAAATCAAGGATGAGTGGTCTTTGGATAGAAATTACAGCCACTGGATAGAAATTACAGACCTTATTTTCATCTCCTATACATGCAATTTATTATACTTTTACTTCTATTTTGATAGCTGTTTTTTTGTCCACCAAATTTACAAATTCACCAGAAATCCAGCTATCTGCAATATTTAAGAGATAGTGTTTCCCTAGTACAACTGATAACACCAGGGAGCAATGGCCAAGATAGCTCCTGAACACGGTATGGAGAATATTTGCACATCTAAGTGATATTTGCACTATTGTGGTGGATGCAACTTTTCTGCATTGACACCTTGCTCAGTTGCTCAGTTACAGAAAGGGCAGAGAGATCACGCCGATTTTATAAAAGGAGAGATAAAAAAAATGGGGGTTGGGACAAACAAGGCCAACTATCTTGAAACATCCTTCTATTGTTCTAACATATGACATGGCTGAATGTGACTGGCTCTAGGCGCTATCTCATGGGACATGGTACAGAGAATGAGACATTTGAGATGCTTGCTTGGAGTCTTTATTAAAAAAACAAAATTCTACATTGTGACGCCTCCATGTCACTGGAGAATAGACACATAATGTAGCTCATTACAGTTGCAAAGTGTACTGTCTAGGGACCCCTAGCCTAGTGGGAGCTCTTAGTAGCAGAATCCTTGGCAGGAATTTTTCTGCAGGGAAAGTATTTCCATTAGAAATGCTGTGAGACACTTTATGAGAACCTTTTTCAGAGGTGTCACGAAGAGGACCACAGCACAGTATAATCAAAAAGGCACTGGACTGAACAAGACAGTGTTTCTAATTCTGGCCATGTCATTAAGCCATTCATGTAACTGCAAGTTGGCCTCAATTTCTCTCTCTGCCGAATGAGGACCTCGGACTAAACCATCTCCAAGGTCTTTTCACCTCTGAAATCTTATGATTCTTTTCAGCATTACTATACGTCTTTATTTTCCCAGAGGGATGATTCCTGGGACTAACTGGAAATAAAACAAAAGCTTTTACTGAAAAAGGAATTGGTAGGCAACAACTCTTTTGTCTTATAATATTTCTTCAGAGACATTTTGGAGCATATCTTTTTGTCAGATATGAGATTTTCTTAAGAGATTTAGTACTAACATATATCAACTGTACTTTAGGAAATCTTCTAAGGAAAAAACCCAGCACAGTCATAAATGGTAAATGGTAAATTGTAAGTGTCAGTACAAAATCATCAAAATAAAAGTTTATTATAAGCACCAAACTATTATACATATGTAATATATATTATATTATATTATATTATATTATTTTTTAGAAAGAGAGAGAAAGTGTGTGAACAGGGAGGGACAAAAAGAGAGGGAGACAGAGAATCTCAAGTAGGTTTCACACCCAGTGCAGGCTCGATCTCATGACCCTGAGATCATGACCTGGGATGAAATCAATGGTTGGATCAGAAGCTTAACCAACTGAGCCACCCAGGCACCCTGATATGAAATATATTTAAAACTCTCCTCTCTCCATAAAAATCCCTTTTTGGAGGTTTGTTTATTATAAAAAACTAATGGTGTGGGGGAAAAAATTGAAAGGACATTTACAAACTCAAAATGAACTTGAATCTTCCAATAGCAAAATAATTCTAACACGTTCTGTTGGTTTTACTCTCCTGGTGTTTGCATTTTATTGTGCCATAGACTAAATGTTTGTGCCCCCTTAAAATTTATGTCTTGAAACCTAACTCTAATATGAAGACATTCAGAAGTGGGGGCCTTGGAGACGATTGGGTCCTGACAATGGAGCCCTCATGGATGAGATTAGTGCCCTCCAGAGAGCTTCATTGCCCCTTCTGCCACATGAGAACAATGAGAAGATGGCCTTCTATGAACCAGGAAGCAGGTTTCACTGGTCGGTGAATCTTCTGGCACCTTGATCTTGGATCCCCACCCCCCAGAGAAATAAATGTTTGTTGTTTAAACCACTTTGTCCGTGGTATTTTGTTATAGCCACCTGAGCAGGCTGACACATAAATTGGTATTAAGAAGTAGAATACCAAAAACCTAAAAGTGTGGAAGAGGCTTTGAAACGTGTGATAAATAGAGTCTGGAAGAGTTTTGAGGTACATGTTAGAAAAAGCCTTTGTTGCTGTAATGGACCTTTAAAGGTGATATTGGTGAGAGAGCTAAGAGAAGAGAAGAGGAGAATGGAAGAGAAAACCTCCATCTTTGAGAGCAGAGCTAAGAACTTGGGAACAGAACAGTGAAGTCTCAGATGGAAATGAGGAAGAGCATGTTATCGGACACTGGAGGAAAGGCAATCCTTCTTATAAAGTGGCAAAGAACTTGGCTAAATTGTATTTGTGACGTAGTGTTTTGTGTGAGGTAGTTCTTGTGAGCAATGGTGTTGCATATTTAAGGAAATTTCTAAGCAAAATATTGAAGAAGTGGCCTGGGCTGTCATGACTTTTAGGGTAAAATTTGAGGAGAAAGAAATGTCTTAGAGGTGAAATTAGTAATCACAAAGAAGCAGAATTTAAATATTTGGAAAATTCATAGGTCTCCATTTTTTTTGGTGTCAGTTATCAAATGTTTATTGTGATCCTTTGTTAGTATCATGTTTCCTGGACTGTGATCCCCATAGCCATAGGGGTTTGTGCATTTGAAGAAGCAGTCACTCCTTCAGGACCTTATGGACTGACTTCAGTAAGGAAAGACTTCACCTGTGGCTGGGGGTACACTGGAGCGCGCTGGGAACCCAGGTTCAGTGGTGTGGGCTGCCAAGTACAGCGGTGTGTGGCGACTCCCCATCTGAGGGGTATGGTGTCTCCTTGGATCAGCCAAATTGGGGTCCATGATATCACAAATACATGATCCTTGGAAGTGGGAGTTATTGGAGGGTCTATAGGGCCAGGCCAGGCTACACCATTAATAGTTTGCTTAGAAATTATTAAATCAACAAACAATTTCCTTAGAAGTGGGGCTTTAAAAATATTTTCCTGAGAATCAACACTCCAATGTCAGTCTGGGGAGAGGAAGAACAAACATTTTAATTGAAAAACCCCAACAAGCCCAATGTACCACAGACATGTGTGCGTGTCATGTCTCAGTGATCCCGCAGACGCTGAAATCTATAGCAGTGTCCACATGTCACTGGGCCATTGCCTCTGGACACAGGCATCTTATAATACTAATAATAAATTACTTTCTTCACCATCTGTATTTATATCAATTTTGATATCTATGACTCAAAGCCTTCAAATTAATATAGAATATTAGTAGCTATTGTGGTTGTCTTATTCTTAATTTTATTGAGGGGCACCTTTACATTGCAGCCCTTTCATATAATGTTTGCTGATGATTCTTAATGAATACTCTTGATTGTGTTAAAGGAAATTTAGTACTAACATGTATGAACCACAGTTTAAGCATCTTCAGGGAAAAGAGAAAAAAAAAGTTTGTTAATGGTAACTTGTAAGTTTCAGTACATAATTTTTAAATAGAGAGCCTAACATAAGTACCAAATTCTTTAAAATGACATGAAATATATTCACTTTTCCTCTTTTATTTATATTGAGAGAAATTGTCAAAAATTCCTGCAATGCTTTTTAATCCAAAGAAGTAACCTTTGGCATCTCCACAGCTTATAGATTTGAACTATGTGTGGGATCACTCAAACATGACATCCATACATGTCTGTGTTACTTTGGCTTCTTGGCTTCTTTAAGTAAAATTTTTGTTGTTCATCCTCTCCCCAACCTATCACTGAATTGTTGATTCTCAGAAAAAATGGCTTTTTAAATTTTTTAAAGATTTTTAAAATTTATTTGACACACAGAGAGAAATATCACAAGTAGGCAGAGAGGCAGGCAGAGAGAGAGGGGGAAGCAGGCTCCCTGCTGAGCAGAGAGCCCCATGCAGGATCAGATCCCAAGACCCTGAGATCATGACCTGAGCCGAAGGCAGAGGCTTAATACACTGAGCCGCCCAGGCACCCCAGAAAAAAGTTTTTAAAACCCCACTTCTAAGGAAAGTATTTGCTGATTTAACAATTTTTCTCTGCATTTCCAAAGAGTTTTGTTTTATGCATTTCTCAACCAGCTCATCATCTTGCTGGGACCACATATTTATCACTTAATTTTAAATCACTTTTCCTCATTTCAATTTAGATAGGTTTCTCCTCAGCAAATTTTACTGAGTTTATATTTACATATTCAAAACTGAGTCTTTGTCATTGAATATCTTATTATTCGACCTATTCCTTTTCCTAAGTGATATATTTGGTCTCATTCCTTTGATAACATATATATATATTTTAAAGATTTTATTTATTTATTTGACAGACAGAGATCACAAGTAGGCTGAGAGGCAGGCGGAGAGAGAGAGAAGAGGAAGCAGGCTCCCTGCTGAGCAGAGAGCCCAATGTGGGGCTCGATCCCAGGATCTTGGGATCATGACCCGAGCCGAAGGCAGAGGCTTTAACCCACTGAGCCACCCCGGTGCCCCTAATAACATATATTTTATTTCACATTTAAAATGTACTATGAACTGATTGTGTACTTTTTTTTTTTTCCCTTTGGAAAATACTGCCTATTGATCAAATTTTCTAAAGTTGAATTTATTTTTTACAAATATTTCTGGGCACAATCACAATATTATCATCTGTTCAGGATTAACCAAAAATTTGAATATATTAACTGACCATCACTATTTGTCACACACGGTATCTTCTATCTTAGAATTCTTTCTTTTTAGTTAATTTTCACTTGACTGGAGAAGATCTCCGACTAATTACCACATAGAAAGCTTGTGAATGATGTACTTTCTAAATTCTTGAATGTCTTACTGTATTTACTTGTAGCACACACATGTAAGTGATATATTGGCTGAAGATAGATTCTAGTTTGTAGTACTTTCTTCTCAAATATCTGTAAATATTTCACTCTTTTCTAGATTCCAATATTGTGATGAGAAGTCTAACAATAGTTTATCTTTTTTTTTTTTTTAGTTTTTTTCTCCAGAGAAAGGATTGAAAGAAGAAATAATTGGTATAATTTTCTAAAGTATATTTTTCTAATCCTAGTAACAACAAATAATTTTTTAGTTTACCACTGGAGAAAACAAATTCACGGGAAAGCACAATTCAACGGTTTACTTGTTGCGATAATTTATCTTAAAAAATGAAACATATCTCCTACCTTTTCCTGTGAAATGTCACATGAAGTGCCAAACCAAACAAGCAAACAATAAAAATATCAAATACCGAAAGAATTTAAAATAAGATGAAGTGCTCAGATGAGGGACTATTCTAATTCTCAGTGCCTAAATAGCAATATTTTATAAGAAAAAAAATGTTACCTCAAATGTTTTTTAAAAACAGATTTAGTAGGAAGAAAAGAAAAAAGCAGTAGCCTTGAAAAACAGCTACCTCCTAAGAATTGAGTAAATGAGGCAGAAACCCAAAATGCAAGTATAATTGTAGAAATTTCTTAACATGAATGTAGTGATGGGTTGTTAACCATTTCTCCCCCAACTAGCTCCAGATATTAACATTAGTATGAGAATCCTCAGGATATTTTGTTTTACACGAAGCATTAATGCATTTCGATATCACTAACCAAGTGCGGAAGAAAGCAGAACATAAAATGGCTAATCAGGCAGGAGGAATTTAAGTATAAATGACAGTATCTAGAGACTAGCAGACCTTGTCCTGAAAAGGCTGAAAATCTTGGGCAAAAAATAAACAGCAAACTCAAAGAAATAATGAGAGCTTGAAACTCATAGCTTCACAATTCCTCTTTTTATGTGATTACACTGCAAAGTGATTTAAATATAGAATTGCAGGAAAAAAAATAAAGTGACGTTCCTTGACACAAAGGCATGTTTCTATATATCTCTTAACTGCATAGAGAGCCCTTGAAGTGCACCATAATATTTCTAAGCTACCACAGAAGTTTCATGTAACCTGCAAGTGCCTGCCTCTGGCATTCACCAGACACACAAAGACATTATGGGAGGGAAGCTAGACTTCCCTTTATCTAATAACAGCTCCCCAGAGAGGATCCCAAAGGCACTAAAGGCATGCTCGCTAGTATCACAGGAAGAACTAGAAATTGTTTTTCCTATTCCTTTTCCTTTTTAATTCCACCCTCTATAGCAAGAAGTTGTCTTGTGGCTCTGCAAAAACCCTTGGCCCTCTAGTCTCCTCTGATATATGATAGGATAAAAATACCTGCAGAAATGAAAAGGGACCTTTGGTTTTTTCATTGCAGATGATAATTCTCCTAGATAACCACATAACCACCTCATGCTCCTATAAAAAAGTCATGCCTATAGGCTACAAGAAAGAATTTAAAAACTACCTCTTTTTTAAAACTGCCTTTTGATGTGCAAAAGCAAAAATTACAGTATTGCACACTCTACTATCCATATGTTTGGTCAGTAACAATACTCTTACAGGTTGGAAGTTGCTGGAAGAAGGATGGAGATAAGTTATCATTACTCTGAGACCCAGAGAGTTTATGTGGCTTAATTTCCCAAGATCATTATAACTGGTGATCAAAAATACTATAAAGGAAAGGATGTGAAAATATTATATTGCTAACATTGAGAATCTGTGTATGCCCTTAGGGAACTTTTAGCTCTAATTCACATAGTTTAATTTTAACTAAGTTCTCAGTTAACTTTTGTTTTTTTCATTTATTTTGAGTTCCAAGCAGACTCTCCATCTTAATGATTCTTCTCAAGATTCTAGATCCATCTTTTTTTTACCATTATATTTATCTTACCTGAATCTTTAGTGCTGAATCTTTAATCTGAAAACGATGATAAGAACACATTATCTAAGAGACATGTGTTTGGTCCTTTAACTCAATGTATGAAGCTATGTCTCCCATCTCCCTCTAAACCTCCTGGAACCTTTGTCTGTATCCATACTCTTATCTACCATATAATGTCAGAGGAAAATGTAAATGTCCTTCTTTCAAAGCTAACCCTGAGCTCTTTTGTACTCTCCATCAAAACCTCACTTTTCCCATGGTTAAATCTCTTCTTTTAAGTCCTATCAGTATTCCCCTTTCTACAGACTCTTTACACTCAATCGTAGTATAACTAGAGTTCTCATGCTTTTCAAATCTTCCTTTGGCTTTCTTGATGCTACACAACCAACACTTTCTTTCATTCAACATTCTGTTTAACCTTTGACAGTATGTTTCCACAATCTCCTTTCCTTAGGACTGATTCCTGCAGTTTCCAATAGACAACGCTTTATCAATGTGCCTTCTTCTGTATCTCTGCACTGCATTTGGTAGAACTGGCCATATAGAAAACACAAAGATCTATTTCAAGTTCTCATTGCTTCTCATTAATTATTTATTTGGAGTTTATTATATGAAATCACTTTGCTATGTCCTATAGATTATACACAGCCTTTAATCGCAAGAAAATTGCAGTGTGTGGGTGATACCCAAGAAAGGGCATTGTATGTAGTACAGTGTAAATAATTCTTGGTTTATTAAGGGACTGGAATTAGCATAAATCTCGGGTAGCACTGGATGCTGTTGAATACTATCTACTTATATTTATTCCTCCCACAATTTCCAGAGCGCTATTCTCTTCTTAACACTCCTATTATTTTACTACACCTTTCTAATCTATTTCATCAGCTTTTCTCCATCTTCTGCCACTTTGTTTTGGCTGGTAAAAGGTTCTAGATCGTGTCTTTTCCCCTGCTCTACTTCTACAGTCTGTGTCACTATCACTTCCACTAGCATCAAGATGTTGATGACTTCTGTATCTCTACTATCATCTACCTATATCTCTGACATCATCTCACTCAGGATATTTTTCTCTACTCTGTTAAGGCATCCTAGAATGTATCTCAAACTGGATTCGTTTCTATCTGAAAATCACAACTGAGATATATTTTTTCCATGCTCACTGCTACTAGCTTCATACAGGCTCCCATAATTCATTATCTGAAATAATATGATATTCGTTTTTAAATTTAACTTTAAACATTTTGATAGGTAGTATATTCACATGATTCGAAATTCAAAAAGTGCAAAATTATATATTGGGAAAAATTTCCCTTCATTACTTGTCTCCTAGCTACCCAATTTCTCTCCAAGGCAATAGCACTCATTTCTAAAATTATTCCATGCTTATAGCAACAAATAAGTGTCTACGCATTCTTTTTTTATTTGCTTTTCTTTTAACAAAATAGTAGCACGCTATGCACATTTTTGTGCCATTTTTCTTTCACTCAGTGCATCCTGGAGATTGTTTTATGTCACCACATTTTTTAAAGCATATATTTCCTTTGTATGAACATACCCAATTTATTTAATCAGGAGCCTACCGGTGGACCTTAAGTGAGGTAAAATTTTTACTCTCATCATGTTGCAACCGATAATCTTTCATACGTGACTGCGATAACTACATTTAACAGGTAAATTTTTAGGGTTGGAATTGCTCAACCAAAGAATGTATGCAGGGGCGATTTGGGTAGAAGATGTCAAGTTGTCCTCCTAGAGATCTTCCAATCTAAAATCATATCAGCAGTGACTGAGAATACCTGTTTCCCCAGCATCCTCACTGATAGAGCAAGACGGTGAGTCTTTCAATCTCTGACAATTTGAGTTACAAAATGTTATTGCAGAGTGGTTTTTAATTTCATTTACAGTAACCTTCTAATTGGTCTCTCATCATTCTCTCTTGCACTCCTTTCTTCAACAGCTCTGATTGTACTCTGCTGCCAAAGTCCAACCTGGCATATAAAAGCCACCCTTTTCCTTTCTAGTTTCACCACTTGTGATCACCCACCCCAAGTCCTCCAGCTCCACACTTCTCAAGGTACCACCCCTTTTCATAAATACCTCAATTTGTGTTTTTGTTTCTTTATGAAATGCCCTTGTTAATTTCTCTTATTTACCTGGAAAATATCTATTTATGCTGTCTGGGTCTACTAGGTGACCTCCTCAACGATAGTCTTCTCGAATTCCTTGGGCAAAGTTAGTCACAGATATTTCCATACTACTGTAACATGCTGTGAATTTTGTTTCTTGTATACTCTTGTAATTATCAGTTAATCTTATGCTTACTTCATAAACCTTGACGTTTCATAGGATTTCAACATAGTATTAATTTCGAATTGCAGGGTAAATAGGGTAGTGCCTACTTTAAAGAAGTGTAAAAAATGTTCAGTGAAGGGGAAGAGAAAGAAGAAAACAGGTAATTCTTTGGTGCCAGTGAGAGTGAAGGAACAAATGAATTGTGCTGTGTGATAAGAGCCGAACCAAGAGGGGAGAAATGAAGTTGTAAAAAATACACTGAGGAACCTGAGTATCAACCAACAAAAAGAACGGTAACATCAGCAAACCATGCTTTTTGCCCCAAGCAATTGATAGAGAAGCTCAGTACATCCCTTATTTTTAAATGCTTTCAAATAGGTGTAGGGGAAGGTGGTATGCAGCATAATTGTCCTCAACTGAAAGTAAGCAAGCTTGGCAATGATGGTGTTGTGTGTAGCACTGCAAATCATAGCACGTCTATGTTATATTAATATTGGTAAATGTGAATATGTGTGTGTTGTACAGAGCTAGAAATTTTAAATACCACTTCTAGAAGTAAAAAATAGGGTGCCTGGGTGGTTGTTAAGTGTCTGCCTTGGGCTCGGGTCATGATCCCAGAGTCCTGGGATTGAGTCCTGCATCTGGCTCCCTTCTCAGCGGGGAATTTGCGTCTCCCTCTCCCTCTGCTTCGCTCTCTGTCTCTCATGAATAAACAAATAAAATCTAAAAATAATAATAATAAATAAATAAAAATAGAAAATACATAATATTTTTGAAACCGAACTAGATGCATTGGCAGGTATTCCAATCCTTTTCATTCCTTTTACTGTAATAAAAACAATAGGATCTTTACAAAGCTGGCTACTCTGCTGAATTTCACAGAGAGCATTTTCTTGAATCTGATTTTTTAACTGTCTTCCTCCTTTCTTTTCTCCCTTTTGAGTAGAGACCCTTGAAATTTATTGTTGTTTGGTAAAATACTACACGTTTTACCCCTACCTATGGAGAGTAACAGGGATTTGTTCATCTTATCAAGGCTCAATTAGTCTAGGCCTCCCAATCCCTTTAGGTTTCCTTGTATGCTAAGCTCTAGATTAAAGGATTAGAGAACTGATCCTTTCCCTAGACACGAGAGGAGAAACCCAAGTCACCTGCTCACTGCCACAGCACTTACTCAGCAGAAATGGTGGTGGGAAAGAATGTTGGCTACATCCCAGTATCCATTCCCCAATGTGTCCATAGTTTCAGAATTCCAATTTGTAGGGGTGGTGGTGTGGAAGTATGTGGAGATTTAAGAATGGTGGATTTCCTAGATTTATGTACTGATCAAAGTAACCTAAGTTGAAGTTCTGACCAATGAGGTATGAGTGGAAGTTGCTTAGGTGAAGTTTTGAGAAAAGTTCTTTAAAGAGACTTAACAGCTAGCACATGCTCTTTGATAATGGAGAGATGGCGGGATTTCCAGAAGTCTTGAGAGCATGAGGACAAATGTCTGCTCTAAACACGTTGGAGGGAAATGCTAGCCCTTTGTGGATGTGCTCCCAGAGATTTCCCTGAAATCGTTTCCTCTGATGTGGTTCAGAATATACATTTAAGTTTATTTTTGTCATTTTGCTTCTGATTTTGAAAGAATTTTTCTTTTTTAATATTTATTATTGAAGCATATTTGGCTTACAGTGTTATATTTGTCTCAGGTATACAACATAGTGATCCAAAATTGTGTACATTATGCAATGTTCACACAACAAGTGTAGTCACCATCTGTCACCATACAATGTTGTTATAATATTATTGACTATATTCCTTATGTTGTACCTTTCATTTCCACGAGTTATTTATTTTTGTTTTTTTAAAAGATTTAATTTATTTATTTATTAGTGCAAGCTGGGGTGGGGAGGGGCACAAGAAGAGGGAGAGAGAATCACAATCAGACTCCACACTGAGCATGGAGACTGCCACAGGGCTCAATTCCATGGCCTTAAGATCATGACCTGAGTGGAAATTAAAGATCAGACACTTAACCAACTGAGCCATCCAGAAGACCCAATGCCTAATTTATTTTGTAACTGAAAGTTTGTACCTCTCAATCACATTCACTATTTTGCCCATCCATCCACACCGTTTGACCTCCCTTTTGACCACCACCAGTTTGTTCTCTGTTTTTATGAATTTCTGTTTCTCCTGTTTGTTTTTTGTTTTTTTAGAGTCCACATACAAGTGAAATCGTATGGTATTTGTCTTTCCCTGACTGACTTATTTCACTTAACATAATACCCTCCAGGTCTATCCATATTGTTGCAAATGGCAAGATATAACTTTTTTTTTGGTATGGCTGAATAACATTCCATTGTTTATTCCGCATTTTCTTTACCCATACATCTATTGAGGACACTTGGGTCACTTTCATATCTTGGCTATTCTAAATAACATTGCAATCAATATACGGGTACATAAATCTTTTCTATAGTTTTTTTTTTTTTAAGATGTTATTTATTTATCTAACAGACAGAGATCACAAGAAGGCAGAGAGGCAGGCAGGCAGAGAGAGAGGAGGAAGTAGGCTCCCTGCCCGGCAGAGAGCCCCATGGGGGGCTCAATCCCCGGACCCTGGGATCATGACCTGAGCCGAAGGCAGAGGCTTTAACCCATTGAGCCACCCAGGTGCCCCAGTCTTTTCTATAGTATTTTTGTTTTGGGGGGTAAATACCCAATAGCGGAATTACTGGATCATATAGCATTTCTACTTTAAAATTTTAAAGGAATCTCTGTATTGTTTTCCAACATGGTTGTTCCCTTTTCCTACAACCTCACTAACACTTGTCATTTTTTGTCTTTTTGATACTGGTCATTCTGACTGGTGTGAGGTAATACCTCATTGTGGTTTAGATTTGCATTTGCCTGATGATTAATGATGTTGAGAATCTTTCCATGTGTTTGTTGGCCATCTGTACATCTCTGGAAAAATATCTATTCAGGTCCTCTGCTCATTTTTTAATTAAATTGTTTATTTTTGGGATGGAGCTGTATAAGTTCTTTATATATATTTGGATATGACTTCTTATTAGATATATTATTTGTAAATATCTTCTCCCATTCAGTAGGTTGCTTTTTTTGTTTTGTTGATGACTTCCTTTGCAAAAGTTTTTTTAATGTGGTATAGTCCCAATAGTTTCTTTTTGTTTTTGTTTCTCTTGCCTGAGGAGACACATCTAGAAAAATGTTGTCAAGGCTGATGTCAAAGGAATTACTGTCTGTGTTTTCTTTTAGTAGTTTTATGGTTTCAGGTCTCATATTTGGGTCTTTAGTTCATTTTGGGTTTATTTTGTGTATGGTGTAAGAAAATGGTTCACCCTTCATTCTTTGGCATATAGCTGTCCAGTTTTTCCAACACCATTTATTGAAAAGAATACTTTTTAATTGTTTTTTTTTTGTAATAATTTATCTGTTTTCAAAGTCTTCACTGCTAATCTAATTCTTAAAACCTGTTTTCTCCAATTTGCAACTATTTTTAGAATTTCATATATAAGCAACTGAGTTATTTAGCAACAGTTGTATTTTGTTATAGATATTACTTATATACTAAAGTTTTATAAACACTTTTAGTTTCTTCTTTGTTTTATAAAGAGAGGAGAGGAGCAGGAAAGGTTCTTTTCTTAACTTTTCTAACCTATGAGCAATATTGAAATTAGCTTGTAATTTATTTTTCCCCTCTCTCCCCAAGCCATCTAATTTAAAGTAATATTTACTCTTAGTTAATTCCTGTAAGTCAAGCATTAACTTATTCTACTTTTCTTATACTATCTCTTGATTTTTGATAGTTGGTAATCTTAAATATGTGATTCCATTGTCTCTGACAAGAAAAATAATAATGTTGCTGTCAGATATCTGATCACAAACTACTTCCCTGATAATTAGCATGATTGTTTTGCCTGGATATCCTTTAAAAAAAATTTTTTTTTCTTTAATGTTCAATAGTTTTACTAGAACAGTTCTCATTTCTGGCCATGATGGGTTGACTTTCCCAAGCACATGGCATGATCTGTCAATATATAGTTTTTTAAAAACATATATATTTTATAAACAATATATAGTTTATAAAACATTTTAAAATTTATATCTTGTGTATTTGTTCTACTCCATTACCCTCCCCCACCTCAGGTCTTTGCTTTATTTTATATCTGTTTCTTTCTCTCTTTCTTTCTTTCCTTCTTTCTTCCTTTCTTTCTTTAGTTAATACAAAATAATCACCTTCCATTTTCTACTTCAATTGTTTACTCCTTGAATTCACTCATGTTTCACCCAGTTTTATCTTCATTTGTGACACTTTTTTTCCTTTCATTTATAACCTCTTCTTCTCAAATCTACTTTTTCTCTTATCAGCTTATCAGAGTTTTTCTAATTCCAATTTATGTCATTCTTTTATATCCTGTATATTTTCTTTAACATTGAGACATTTGAAAACTATGATCTTCTGCTGCTGTGGGATGATACTTTATTCCTGACTTTATCTTCATAAAACATCATAAGAAATTTGACCAAGAATTTGGTACACTAGTTCCTGTCTAGTGTAGACTTTTCTACCTAAAGTCTAAATAATATCTTTGTGGTTTTCTCAGTGCCCATAGTTAGCCCTCTGGAATATTGGTTTCTCCGCCTTTCTAGGTTCTTTGTCTTTGTAGTATCTTGGACTGTTTTTAATCTTTTTCTACTTTTCCCATTTTATGGTAATCTTCAGGATCATATCCATGTACCAGCCCTTTTAAACCAAGCCTTGAACTTTCTTCCAAGTATGAGTATATTATTTTAACCCCAGTAGATATCTAGGGCTTAGAATTTCATAGTCTAATTGTTTTGCCATCAATAAGACCTGATTCAAATAGTCTTTTGACATATATATATGGTTGCAGTTTATTGTGTGGATATTTAATTTAAACATATTTAATTTAAATGTTGTATTAAATAGTCACAGATAGGAAGAAGTATAGGAAAAAGTAGATTATATGTAAATTTTATAGAAAATAATTTGGCTTAGTCACTTGTTTGCCAGAAAATCCTCACATTAACTTTAGAATAACAAAGAAACTGACATTATTACAATACCAAATATTAACATAATATATGTATTAGTTATTGTTTTCCACATACTTTCTAGCTGTTACTCTTTTCAGCACCACAGTACACAAAATTTTATTAATTTTTTTAGTTTGTTTAATAGAAGTGGTTGTGACATAAAGATACTGCATTTGTAAACTTTTCAGAAGATCTCCATAAAAATGCATACTGAAATTTACAATAGGTATAAAGAGTATATGTCCTTGACGTTTTACTTGCCATAGACCCAGATATTTCATTTTATTCCTGAATTTATCAGAGATATTTAGCATTTAATAAGGAAAGAAACTTGATAGGTATATTTAAGTACCTTTAATTCTATAAAATTAGCATATTCTTTTCATTATTAAGAGTAATTTAATGAGAAGTTGTAGTCAAACTAATTTCCACAACAATGGAAAACTTAGGTATCTATTAAGTGAGAAATATTCTCTACCTTGAACTGCTAGTACTACGTGCCATTACCACAACTAGACTGAAAGAGCTTTTTTTGCTTTTCAACCAGCTAATGTTTCATTTTCAAGCTAATTCTAATTAGAATTTTAGTCAAATAGAGGGCAGTAACATGTCATTTGACACTTACATACTAACGGGAGAAACACCTGCCTGAATTCCACTTAATATTAGTTAATAGACTCTTTTTCTACACTTCTTAAATGACTCTGAGTTTAGGAAACCATTTCCTAGAAGAAGCAGTTCCTGAACTTAAGTCACACTGTTTGCAATGTGTAAACTGTAATTTATAATGTTTACTAAGAGAAGAAAATATTCTTATGAAAAAGTTAACTTGATTTCTCTGTATTGCCCTCTGAATTCCCCTTTTACATGGCCTTCATCATTTTTCCTCTTCTAAATTTTAAGACTAGGACATGAGTATCATGGTGTTGGATTTTCAAAGTAATTTGTTATTTTGTTCCTTCCTTGCTCTTAGTTATGAAACTGTCCAAAATGATTTGACCACATGCTATGAGAAAAGTTTTGATGCAACTACCTGGAAGTTTACATTAAGTTGGAACCATTGAGGCATGTGTGATTGAGTGCCAATGGGACGCATTCTGGCACAGTCATATATTGTCTTCATTCCCTGCATTGTTTCATTTAGGTTTGCCTAGCCATCACAGTGTGTGAATGGCCTGAAGGCAGAGACTATATATTAGATGCTTTCTGTAATCTCAATTTTTTCACTGTAGTTTTAGGTGACATATAAAATGCCCAGTCTTCCTTCCTCTCCTTGATAAATAATCTCTTCACAGACAATCCTTCTGATAATTTTTATATACATATGCAAACATATGGAAACATAGATTTTATAAAACAAAAATGGGATATCTATATAGATATATAGATATAAATAAATATATATATCACACACATATGTCCATGTACATATTTCTATAGTTTTTTTGCTGTTTTTAATCTTATGTATTTCATTTAACTAACTTGCATATTTATTTGGAATAGCTAAAATTATTTCACATTTGCATAAATTGTATATATATACCAGGATACTAATTTTATTTTTCCTAGTAAATAGCAATTTTCTATAAATTATTATCATTTTATTAACAAAAATCATGCATATCTATGCTATGAAAACTCAAATACTAAAATATTATATTTAATAACATAAAGCTTTCATTCTCATTTAAAACCATTTATAGAATAATGATGATAACTTAGTGAAATTTTATCCCTTCCAATAAATCATATTGTACTTTATATGAGGGTTTATGTCTGAATTCTTAAATTACTTTAAGAATATTTCTCCATTTGTGCCAATAAAATTGATTATTATATGGTGTAAACATATTTGTATGGTCTGAATTTAGAGAAAATGTATCCAACTTTCCAACTTCCACAAGAAAGTGATGCCTCACCATTTTAAGACCTTTTTATATCTGTCAGTAAAATATGGCATTTAAATATTTATTTTTTCATATAGGACTTGCATCTTTCTTTTAAAGCTTATTCTTAATGATCATAGTTTGGCTGAAACCCAAGCAACTTTTTATTTGGTGATTTTGTCATTCATTTCTAAGAGTTTTTTGTTTTAACTTTTCCATTTTCTTCAAACTAAGATTTTATTTTGAAGAGAATTGGCCTTTGAATATCTTGGTGTACAGATTTTTTTCATACCATCAACTTCTAATTTTTTTAATTGAGATTTTGTCAGAAAATATGAAAGGTATGGTTTATGCACTTCAGGATGGGTTGTGGCTTGATACATGGTTAATTTTCACAAATATTCCATGATACCTTTTTAAACATGTACATTTTCTGTTAAAATTTTCTCTCTTGTGCCTTCTTGTTCTGCTGATTTATGAGAAATCTGTTGAATTTTTCTACTAAACATGGGTTATCATTTGCCAATTTCTCCTATCATTTCTGTTAGTGTTTGCTCTCTACATTTTAAAGCTACATTTTTTTTTAAGATTTTATTTATTTATTTGTCAGGGATAGAGGGAGAGAGAGAGCGAGCGAGCACAGGCAGACAGAGAGGCAGGCAGAGGCAGAGGGAGAAGCAGGCTCCCTGCCGAGCAAGGAGCCCGATGTGGGACTCGATCCCAGGACGCTGGGATCATGACCTGAGCCGAAGGCAGCCGCTGAACCAACTGAGCCACCCAGGCATCCCTAAAGCTACATTTTTAAGTGAATAAATGCTGTTTACTAATTCAGCTTCATGTACCTTTTATTCTATCAGTTTTTATTATTATGTCTTTTCCTTTCCCTTTGTTTTCAATCCTTGTGTTATTTTATCTCATTCATTTATCCAGAAAAAAATACTGCATGCCATAACTTTTGAAAATTGTAATACAAGATTTCTTATAAAGGAAATGTATCCAAATCACTATTATTATTATTTCACTATGTTAGACTTAGCAATGGCATCTTGTTTTCTACCATTTTTTTCTCTTTTTTGTTGTTTTTTTTTCTTTCCATTACTGTTGGATTGATTGAGAATTTTGAGGTAATATTTCTTTTTACTTGAATAGTTTAGAATTTACACAAATAATTTCTATTTTTTCTGTCACCACTAAGTTATTAATATATAACCTTAAAAATAGATTTTTTCATGGACATTCAAGGTTAATCAGTATCTATACACTATTTCCAAAAAAGATAAGAACTTAACCATGGTTCCTGCTGTTTAATGCTTGCCACTCATTCCATGTTGAGATCATCTGCACTTTTTGTTAATTTTAAAAATCTAATGTCACAACAATTACTTTGACATACACTGATGATTTGCTACTTTCATTTCACCCCACTTACATGGAGTGTATAATATTTATAGTTGGTAAACTCAATTGTGCATAAATTTAAAGTTTTCTTGCCACTAGATTTATTTTTATCTCAAGGCACCAGTTCTCAGCAAGGTAAGAAACAACTGAGTCACTTTCAGGCAGACTAGGTCAAATAAAATTTTGGAATTTTTTCCACTTCTCTCTTTCCTGGTTTAAATATGAGTAGGTGGGGCTAGCAGCATAATTGAATGTTAGTGGAGAACAGGTGGTGGGAATATAGACTACATACTTTTATATGTTTTTAGCATACAGAAATGTAGGATTGTCCCCAAGATTTCTGCATCACACTGAGAACTACCTGATAAAAATTAAGTTATGATTGTTATCAAACTAATGATACTCTAACATGGAAGTGTATTATTGTTATTGCTATTTTTTCCATACACTTGTCAATTGTGAAATAGAAAGAAATTTTATATTCATTTTTATTCTTTGCCAAGACACCTATTTCTTTCCTTCCTGCTCCAGTTCATTAAATTAAATATTAACTGGGTATCTGCAGTGAATAACAACAGTCATTACATTCATTATAAATAATAAATATGTAAGTAAAATGTATAATAAAATAATAAATGCATAAACAAAAATGTTCATTACTACTCTGTCAGACATGGTTGTTACCTTTGGGATATCTGGACATTATCAGTTAATAAGATAAGTGATAAGACTTTATAATGTTAATAAAGGAAGACTTGAGTCCTAGTTTAGAACGTCATTGAAAAAAGCCAGGCAGGGGCGCCTGGGTGGCTCAGTGGGTTAAGCGGCTGCCTTCGGCTCAGGTCATGATCTCAGAGTCCTGCGATCGAGTCCCACATCGGGCTCTCTGCTCAGCGGGGAGCCTGCTTCCTCCTCTCTCTCTGCCTGCCTCTCTGCCTACTTGTAATCTCTCTCTCTGTTGAGTAAATAAATAAAATCTTAAAAAAAAAAAAAGAAAAAAAAAGAAAAAAGCCAGGCAAACATAGATGACTTACTGTCACACCGTTAGTAACACAGAGGATGAATACTAGTGGAGGTGAAAAGAGGGCAAGACCATTTCCCTCCATAAACGTGTTGGTAGCAAAACCTAAGCCATACCTTCAAATACAGCAGTGGAGGGCAGGAGGTCTTTCCATGTGGATGAACTGACTGAGCAGAAGTAGAGATAGATTGAGGTCCTTAATCCATTTTGAATCTATTTTTGTGTGTGGTGTAAGGAAATGGTCCAATTTCATTTTTCTGCACGTGGCTGTCCAATTTTCCCAACACCATTTATTGAAGAGGCTGTCTTTTTTCCATTGGACATTCTTTCCTGCTTTGTCGAAGATTAGTTGACCATAGAGTTGAGGGTCTATTTCTGGGCTCTCTATTCTGTTCCATTGGTCTGTGTGTCTGTTTTTGTGCCAGTACCATGCTGTCTTGATGATGACAGCTTTGTAATAAAGCTTGAAGTCCGGAATTGTGATGCCACCAACTTTGGCTTTGTTTTTCAATATCCCTTTGGCTATTCGAGGTCTTTTCTGGTTCCATATAAATTTTAAAATTATTTGTTCCATTTCTTTGAAAAAGATGGATGGTACTTTGATAGGAATTGCATTAAATGTGTAGATTGCTTTAGGTAGCATAGACATTTTCACAATATTTATTCTTCCAATCCAGGAGCATGGAACATTTTTCCATTTCTTTGTGTCTTCCTCAATTTCTTTCATGAGTACTTTATAGTTTTCTGAGTATAGATTCTTAGCCTCTTTGGTTAGGTTTATTCCTAGGTATCTTATGGTTTGGGGTGCAATTGTAAATGGGATTGACTCCTTAATTTCTCTTTCTTCTGTCTTGTTGTTGGTGTAGAGAAATGCAACTGATTTCTGTGCATTTATCTTATATCCTGACACTTTACTGAATTCCTGTATAAGTTCTAGCAGTTTTGGAGTGGAGTCTGGAGGTTCCTCAAAATGTTGAAAATAGAACTGCCCTATGACCCAGCAATTGCACTACTGGGAATTTACCCTAAAGATACAAACGTAGTGATCCAAAGGGGCACGTGCACCCGAATGTTTATAGCAGCAATGTCCACAATAGCCAAACTATGGAAAGAACCTAGATGTCCATCAACAGATGAATGGATCAAGAAGATGTGGTATATATACACAATGGAATACTATGCAGCCATCAAAAAAACCAAAATCTTGCCATTTGCAACAACATGGATGGAACTAGAGCGTATCATGCTTAGCGAAATAAGTCAAGCGGAGAAAGACAACTATCATATGATCTCCCTGATATGAGGGAGTGGTGATGCAACATGGGGGCTTAAGTGGGTAGGAGAAGAATCCATGAAACAAGACGGGATAGGGAGGGAGACAAACCATAAGTGACTCTTAATCTCACGAAACAAACTGTGGCTTGCTGGGGGGAGGGGGGTTGGGAGAAGGGGGGTAGGGTTATGGACATTGGGGAGGGTATGTGCTTTTGGGTAAATTGGAAGGGGAGATGAACCATGAGAGACTATGGACTCTGAAAAACAATCTGAGGGGTTTGAAGTGGTGGGGGGGTGGGAGGTTGGGGTACCAGGTGGTGGGTATTATAGAGGGCACAGCTTGCATGGAGCACTGGGTGTGGTGAAAAAATAATGAATACTGTTTTTCTGAAAATAAATAAATTGGAAAAAAAAAGAAGTAGAGATAGAAAATAGTTCAGAGATAGAAGGTAAATCTTTATAATTCTGTTGTAAGATGATCTTTTAAAGGGATACCTTTCTAAATTTAGAGATAGCTAATTATGCATAGCTCTCCTTGGAGACACATAGTGTCAACTTGACTGCTTTAGTCAGGCTAAATCACAGTGGGTACTTCAAAACCATCTATTTAGGTAGCCAAAATTGCAACGCAGAAAAAGCTGCATTTAGTTTATGGTGGTACCGGTGTGAGAGAGGTGTGAGAGAGAGGTGATTTCGTCTAAATCCTAGGGAAATAAACGGACCCCTGCTACTCTACCCACTGACTACGAATTTAATGAGAATGTGCGCACCTACAGCTTCAAAGACTGCATGCCCATTATCAGTTTTCATCTTTTTGCACTAAAATTAATGAAATCAATGCCTTCAGTCCCCATGTTGAAGACCTCCTACTGAATTTCATATATCAAACAGTGTTTTTCCAAAAAAACCATTCCTTGATAAAAATTTATCTTTGGAAAGAATAATGTTTCTTACTGAAAAATATGTATTGTCAAGAGGTTGAATCAATCATAAAATAACAGGGAAGAGAAACACAAGAATTATAACTAATGTCTTTTATATCTCACTTAAAAGATTTAACTGTCACACTTCATTGGAGTGAAAACAATCAATGGGAGAGGAGACCAATATGGATATAAACTTGCTTGGTAAAATACAGGAAATAAAGGACCATGCCTATTGATGTAGGACTGGAATGGAGTATACCTTCATATTTTAACAACAGATTAAATTAAAACTCCCTTAAAATTTAAAGGAGAGGAATGAGCCAAAGATATGCAGCAAGGGTGGCTTAAGCTATGTCCCTAGTTGTTTTGAGTACTTCTATTTACCTAAAAAACAATGTATTAAACTGTAAACAGATGTTATGTAAAGCCAAGTTATTAACCTGGTTAAAAAAAAGACCCATAAAGTAGGTTTACTTTTGTGAATAATTTTAAAAGCAGTTTAAAAGTAAGACCTATTAAATTGAAATTAATATATGACACTTTGCAGTAGGTTAATGAGTTCATATTAGGCCATCAAAGTGGTTTGGAAATGTACCCTCATTTCTCTGAATCCATGTATTCGACAAATAATTTAGTAGCTGAAAAGAAATCTCTAAGACAGCATCATCTGCAATAAAAAATAAATGTAAGTTGACAGCGGAGAATAAAGTAAGGAACACCCATACTTTTAACTATAGGGAACACACTGATGGTTATCAGAGAGGAGATGGTGAGGGATTGGGGAAATAGATGATGGGGAATTAGGACTGCACTTGTGATGAGCACCGGGTATTGTGTGGATGGGTTAAATCACTGTATTGTATTGTACATCTGAAACTAATATTACACTGTATGCTAACTGGAATTTAAATAAAAACTTAAAAAAATATTTTGAGACATCATGTTAATTTAGTTATTCTTAACAGTCCTATCTAACACTGACTTGTTTTAAAGCAAAATTCTTTCTTTTCAGTTTGAGGACTTCATTGTAATTCTCATAGATTTATTATTTATCAATTTTTTTCTTTGGATTAGCTCTAAATTCAGTAATAATATTTTTCTACAATATCCAATCAACAAATACTAAACAACAGAGCTAGTACAAATGTATGAGATTTTTGCATTTTGCTTATTCTGTTTAAGAAGGGTAAATTTCTTTTTCTTTCTTTCTTTCTTTCTTTTTTTTTTTTTTAGATTTTATCTATTCATTTGAGAGAGAGAGCACAAGCAGGGAGAGAGGCAGAGGGAGAAGCAGGCTCCCTGCTGAGCCAGGAGGCTGATGTGGGACTCGATCTCAGGACCCTGAGATCATGACCTGAGCTGAAGGCTGATGCTTTAACCTTCTGAGCCACCCAGGTGCCCCTAAGAAGGGTAAATTTTTAGGTTGAAAAAAATATAATGCTGTTTAAAAGGAAAAAAAAAATATCCATCTTAAGTTCCTAGTATAATCTGTTTTTATTTTTAGGAGAAGAACTTCATTTCAAACCTATTTAGTGCTCTGAAGCAGTAGATAATACCTGTTTTGGCTCCTTATTCTGATTAGGGTGTTTAAGTCACAGTAGGTATCTTGACTAACCTTGATAACATACATCAGCTGGAAGAGTGGATTGTGTAGTGGGTTGAAGGGTGGCCCCAAAGAGGTGCATGTTCTAATTTCTAGAACCTAGGAATATTACTTTATATGGTAAAAGATGTGATTAAATGAGGATTATTGAGGGAGGAGTTTGTCCCGGATTATCAGGTGAAGCCTAAATGCAATTACATGCATCCTATGAGAGTCTGTGTGAGTTTTGAGGCAAATACACAGAAGAGAACACAACACACACAGAAGAGGAAAAGGCAGTGTTACCACAGAGGCAGAGACTGGAGTAATAAAGCCAGAGTCACGGTTCGCTCCTAGAGCTTCTATAAAGGAATGTGAACATGCTGGCCTTCAGAACTATGAGAGAATTTCTGTGGTTTTAAGTAACCCACTTTTTTGCAAAGACAGTGGAAGAAGAGAATCATGAGAAACACCAGCAAGAAACCCATTAAAAAACAAACAATTCCTCACTGTATTTTGTATTACCACAAATAAAAAGAGGGGAATAATTGTTAGCCACATACTAACTCATGTTTTTTCTCTCCCATATTAGTGATTATTTACTACTTAATTCAATAAATAAAACTGACTATTTACTGTATATAGGAATATACAACTGCTGTACCAGGGAATGGTTGGCAGATAGAATAAAATTTGGTAGAATATTCTTTCAACATAAGAATTCTGCCCCAAAGAGTTCATGAAAATAATTAATTTTTACACTTAGTTCATAAATATTTTTGTCACTAATTTTACTAATATTTATTGAGTGTTTATATTACAGTAAGCCTGGGGACTGTTATACCAAAAAATGAAAAAAACCGAACCTAAGTGGTAAGTGACAGCTGTAGTGTCTAGCACCATTGTCAGGAAAGCTTTTTAGTATTACAGTCTTTCTATTTTTAATCCAAACCTCCAGAAAGTCCTCTATACATTATGTACTTACCATGTACATCATACCTTTCAAATTGTTTTAAATTTTATAGATAATATTTATTTTTCTCTGGTTTGCAAAATTAGTTGTAAGTTAGTTTTCATCTTTTATTTGATTTGTCCTCTAAGGTGGTGCCCGATATTACTACATTTCTCTTTGCTCTTTCTTTAAAGTGCATTTTTAAAATTTACTTATTTATCTATCTATTTATTTATTTAGGACTTATTTATTTATTGGAGATTTATTAATTTATTTGAGAGAAAGAGAGAAAGTGAGCAGGGGAAGGGGCAGAAGGAGAAGGAAAGAGAGAGAATTCTCAAGCAGACTCCCTGTTGAGCTCAGAACCATACGTGGAGCTTATCCCAGGATTCTTTTCTGAAGTAGAATCTTTGAACATCAGTCTGCGAATTTTTTATTCATTTTTTATTTTTAAGAAAAAATAATCTAGGTGTTAATGCTGGCATACAATTAGCAGTACAGAAGCAGTATAAATTTGTTATTTTGAATAACCCAAATATGACAGAACAAAAGATATAATTTAATATATAATTTATATTTAGTTTTTTATTATGTATGTTTTTAGCAAAATGACAATGATTTTCCTTCCTTAAACTTTGTAACCTGTCTCTCCTATTCTTGGAGAACAAATACTGAATGACATCTCACATATTTCTGGTTTGGTATCTATTATTTTTACCGATATTGTTAAATTACCTAAATTTTACCTAAAATTGCTCTTTAGTAAATGGATCATCATTTCTGGTTCTTGGCAAAACCAACTGAAGTTGATGACAGATTTTCTTAATGAAGTCATTAATGCAAATTGCATACTAGGGGATTTCCAATAAATTCATTAATAGAGAAACTACTTATTTTAAATGGCTAAAAATTTTATACATCATTAAAATTGCCTTATGTACCTTTGGATTTTGGAATTGCCTCAGATGTAATTGAGGAAACGCTGTTATGATTGGCTTATATTCAATAAATTTATTCTAGGGCAAGCCAAATATAAAATTGGGTAAAAGTAGGAAAGAAATTAACTGCAGATAGTTTTTCTCTGTGTGCAAATTTTAAAAAGTTTAACCCTCTGCAGTTGCTTGCACATCTCAGGGGCCAACTCTGCAAGCACACAGATGACTGTACTGGGTTGTCTGACTCCTAAGGAGGAGCAGAGAGCTTGTAGGGCTGCAAATCCACAGCAGGGGGCTCAGAGCGACACTCTTGATTAATTGTAGATCATCTGCAGCTTAAACTAGTCAACTATTCTTCCAATCAAATATTCTTCAAAAACACTAACCATTAGACACTAACACCAAATTTATCCAATCTTTGTCTTTTTCTATCTTGTCTTCCAAGATAATTCTTAACAACAAAAATTTCTAACCCATTGTGGTATTTTTAAAAACTTATTTTAAAAAATTTATATATTTATTTGAGAGAGTGAGCACATGAGGGAGGATGGGGGTTGGGATGGAAGGGGACAGGCAGAGAGAGAGGAAGAAGCAGACTCCCTGCAGAGAAGGACTCCCCCCCACCCCCAACTCAGGGCTTGATCCCAGGACTGTGGGATCATGACCTGAGCCAAAGGCAGCAAGGTGGCCACTTAATCAACTTAGCCACCCAGGCACCTCCTGACCCCCACCACCATTTGTGGTATTTAGAGAGACAGGTATTGCAAATTAACACACTCTTTTCACAAAGCAATATGTGGCAAGGTGGCAATATAAAAATAATCATACTCTTACACTAGCTATTATTTCTGAGAAATTTCCTTAAACAATCAGATGGAACAAGACAGCAACATACATGAAGATATTTATATCAATGGTATTAATTAGTTTGAAAAATTTAATTAACCTGAATTATCTATTATAAAGCAGATAGACTTTGTAAATAATAACACATCAATATTATCATCATCATCATTATCCTCATTGTTTTCCATCCACTTTAAAGTGATGATAAAAACTATTTAGAAATAATGAAAAATGTTTGTGGCATAATTTAATTAGAACAAAGCACAAGGTGAATTACATTCATTTATTCTTTTATTTCAGCAAATATTTACTACATGTGTAATTTGTGGCTAGTTATTGCAAACAAGGAAAAAAAACAGTGGGCAAAGTTATAAAATCCTTGAATTTATGGACCTTTCAGTCTTCATTCTTAGTAGGATATGTATGAGAAACAAGTAGTGACTCTACGAGGTAATTACAATAGTACTGAGCAGTACTAGGGAAAGCGATGGGGTGTTCAGAGCAGTGTTGCATGAGGATCTAAGTCAGCCTTGGAGTAGACAAGGTGTTTGTAGGATGAATGTTAAACTGAGAATGAATAGGAAGTAGCTAGATGATGGACTGGAGAGACTACGCCAGACAGAAGAAGAGTCATGGGCCAAGGCCCAGTAGCAGTGATAATTTCAGGAACTCTGGGGACTGGAAGAAGGTCAGAGCAACGGTATGATAGAGAGCAAGGGAAGGGTGTGCAACCCGACAGTGGATCAAGTAAGGTCTTTTAGAGAAAATGTAAGGAGTTGGGTATCTAAATATCAGGAAGCAATTAAAGTACTCGAAGTAAGTATATGCATTATAATTGCACTAATATGAAAATAAGTGCAATATATATATGGTCAAGGAGTTGAAATTAATATTAGCAATGACTCTTAAGGTGCAATTCTGGGAAATCTCTTTTAAAAGAGAAAATTAAAATGTAATATTGATGCCGCTTCAACTCTTCAGTTATAACTACATTTGATTGAGAAAACCCAGTCTTCTGAACACATATGAAGTATTTTTAAAGTTAAAGTTCATTAATTCCATCATTTAGGACATTAAACATTAAGAGAAATTCCAACAAATAACACGTTTTACAACATAAACCCTAAACCTTATAGTCTATTTCCTCAGTTTTAATAAAGCTTTTATCCAAAAATTATATATTTTATGACTACGTTATTTTATAGGAAAAAGTATGCTCATGAAAAATGTGAAAAGTCTAAAGGAACCTTAAAATCAAACCCTTGTCTATAGTACTTATAGGACCCAGTTGAGGACGGTAAGGGTTATAATGGCCTACTATGAATTTGAGATATGCAGCCTTTCTATATGGAGACTGTTGTTCTTTTCTAAGTCCACATCCTCTTTAAAGTTTAAAGATGATAAATCTATTTCTGATGGCTTTCAAATGCATTTTTACTTCATTTCAAAATATAAACAGAACACTTTGCTTTAAGAAATACTAATTTATTCTATAAATGTGATAAAACGTCAAAGTAATTGTTACACTTTCTTTTCAAAGATTTATTTATTTTAGAAGGAGAGAGAGAGAGTGTGCATCAGTGGGAGAGGGGAGCAGAGAGAGAGAGAATCTCAAGCAGACTCCTTGCTGAGCATATAGCCTGACCTGGGGCTCAATCATATGACCCTGAGATCATGAGCTGATTCGAAATTAAGAGTTGGATGCTTAACTGACTGAGCCATCCAGGCTTCTTGAAACTGTTACAGTTTTTAAACCATAAAAAGTTTCTGACATTTTAGGGAGACTAATTTTCTCTATTTATATTTGAAAAGCAGTAATATTGCCACTTTGCATAAGAAACTTTATTACACAGGTAATAAAAGTATAAATGTATCAGTAAACTAACCAGAAGTTAATGGCATTAGGACTGAAGAAAAATGAAATAGAAATTTTTATAGTCTATGAAACATTTGTCTGGATTCTATAATCATATAAGAAAGGTTGCTATTGTGGCTCTGCAAATAAATTCAAACCTCACTCTCCTCAGGGATTTGCAAAATGATTTAGGGTTAGTTTGTATATGTAACACAAGACTATAGAACAAGAATTTGGCTCTTTACATTTCAAGTTTATAAGTTGGATTTCATTGCTAGATTTTTCACAAAGGTAAAAAATACTTCTAACAATTTTCTGTTTAATTATTTTAGAAAAGGGATTTTAGAAATTCTTTAAAACAAAAGAACTAAAGATTACTCTTCCTTATATGTATGTATTTAACTCCCCTTAAGATTAGTGGGAGTTACACATACACATTAAGGAAAGTCTATAACCTAAGCCTCAATTTTAAACATTTTCTAAAAGCACTTCTTGAAAGCTTAACTAGAGTGGCTACATGTTCTTCGCCCACATTCATGTGCAAACACTTCCAAGGGGACCGCACTTATTTTAAAAACCTAAAATCACAGAAGCATGTTATATTAACCAAGTTTAATAAAAGACAATCACAAACGTAATGCAAAATATCTTTTCAATCTTTCTGTAATCACTTCTGAATGGGAAAGAGGGCCACCTGGGGCTGAAAGTATATTACCAGTCATTTTAATAATGCGATTATTTGAAAAATATAACCATTGGAAAACGCCACTGACACAAAATATCAAATATACATGCACATGTATATACTGTGAATTCTATACTATGGAATTCACACTTTTAAGCATACAATAGGTAAATATTCTCTAAATACAATGGAAGAAATGAAGGCTGCTGTGCATATATCATCTACAGGTTATTCATGCATGGAAAATCTCATAATCAGGGGTAATATTCAAGTGAGCTTTGGGATTATGGCAACATTTAGTTCTCTAGCTAAAATCTCGATCACCTGGAAAGGATAAATGACATTTCAAGATGCCCTAAGTGGTGGTATGTAATCCTTTCTCTTTCCTTTTCCGTCCTAACTTCCAGCATTTATTGTTGCTGTTGTTACATTTAATTCTATAGATGTACTGAATGTCCTTGCAGAGGCTATCTTTCTAAAGAAATAGTTGAAAATGCCATGAACATCTTGGGAAAGATCAGCAGTGACAGAGAGAGCACTGTCTTCCTCCTCATGCACATTTGAAGGGAAGACTATAATTGGTTGGTTAGCCAACCAATTTATTTAACATCTATTAATTAAACTCTTACCATTTAACATCTATTAATTAAATTCCTACTGTGCTAACTACTGAAGGCAATACAAAAATTTGCTTTTATTACATGGTTTCTGCTATATACTATTTATTTTCAGCAAATAATATACATGAAATAAAAAACAAGGGTTAAGCTGGGTCATAAAGACGATAAAAGCAACAAAAGTTTGAGACTAGGAAAATGTTTGTAGGCTGTAGTAGCCATAAAAGAATTCACGACTAGATGGGTGTCCCCAAATAAGAGGAAACAGAATGGATCATGGTGTGAGAAAGGAATGAACATGGCATTTGTGAGTGACAATAAAGCAATCAGTCCTTTTGAAACAGCATATGTTGGGGAGCATCACATGGTGAGACATAAGGAGAAAAGTAAGAACAGAAATGGTTATGAAGGAGTTTCAAATGCAGAGGTATTTGGGAGGAAATAGGGAGCAATAGAAATGCATTACATTGTGTTTTATAGTCATCTAGGAGTATAAGAAAAAATATTATTGAATAGGGTGAGGCTGAAACTAAAGTAAGATTCTGACCCTAATGGAACTAATGGTAGTTTCCAAAGGTATGGAAAATGTATAGCCTTGATTGGCTGCTAACCTTTACCTTCTTTTTACCTAGTCTTTACCTTCTAATTAGGTATCATGAAGGAAAATAAACTATTATTTAAATTTTAATTTAGATTCACAAACATGATGAAATAAAGCTATGAGTTTTCAGAAGAAATTTCAGGAAAGAATTCTTAAAGATAATTATTCTAAAGTGATTTAAGCAATATTGGCATAGAAGTAATATTGCCACAAATCTGGCTATTTTGTAATATTTGCTTTGCTGCCTGAGTTGATTCTTAGTCACAAGTACTCAAGAACAAGTTGTTCTTTTGGCTATTTTTTTCATGCAAAAATTTATACTAGAGAATGGAAACTCTTTAGATAAAATGGAAGAAATATTGCAGAACAAAAATATAAAGTGGAGGGGTGTCTAGATGGCTCAGTTTGCTAAATGTCTGGCTCTTGACATCAGCTCAGGTCATGATCTCAGGGTCATGAGATCAAACCCTGTGTTGGGCTCTGCACATTGAAGGGACTCTGCTTGAGATTCTCCCTCTGACCCTCTCCACCTGGCATGCTCTTTCTCTCTTTCTTTCAAATAAATGAATAAATCTCTAATAAAAAATATAAAACTGGAAAAGGGAAATCAAAACGAAAACTAAGGGCACAGCATGAAATCCAGGAGAGCAATGGAAGTTTTACTTCAATTTGGAGGCTCTGAGTACTGTGAAGAGGTAAAGAAAGCAAAAGGATACAGCAGGAAAAGTACTAAACTAGAGAGGAAACTGAGTTTAACTTGGTCTGGTATCCAAATAATTGGGTGAACAGAGATGAAGCAACTGTTCAGCAGTAAACTTAAGAAACATAAACTAGGGCGCCTGGGTGGCTCAGTGGGTTAAGCCTCTGCCTCCGGCTCACGTCATGATCCCAGGGTCCTGGGATCGAGGCCTGCATCGGGCTCTCTGCTCAGCAGGGAGCCTGCTTCCTCCTCTCTGTACCTGCCTCTCTGCCTACTTGTGATCTCTGTCAAATAAATAAAAATCTTAAAAAAAAAAGAACATAAACTAGTTGTTTTCTAACTGTCCTCTTTTCATTAAGATCCATCCATGATCACCACAAGAAACAGAAATGTGTACATATTAGTTCAGATGTTTAAAAACAAAACAAACAAACAAAAAAACCCAAAAAGCAAACAAAAAAACACCCAAGGAAGTAACAGTGGTATGAAAAGCTTCAGCAGACTCATCACTGAATCTCATGAGAAAATGAAATATCACTCCTTCACCATTTAAGATACAATAGGAACTGTGGTAGTCCAAGCATGCTGTCGACTTTCGAACATACTAGTGGGATGCTAAGTGTGCAAATTAGATTCTCACTATCTCCTCTGTGCCTGCCTGTTCTTCCTCTGGTCTGATGCTTTTTTTTTTTTTTAATAGCTGGGGAACTCTCCTAATTATGCCTTCTACTCTCTTTATGGGTTTAGTCTCCTCATTTTTATTTATTTTTGTTTTCAGTAATACTTCCTACTGTGCCTTCCCCTTTTTCTGGCCCCTTAGATAGTTTCCTTTTGTTTTGGTCTTCCTTGTTTTCAAAATCAAAGAAGAGCTGGATGGGTCCTGGGGACTTACTATAAAGTACACCTGTTGGATTCTGATATAATTCACATATCAGTGGGTCAGCTTATGGGTATCAATTCTTACTATGGCCAGTGTGGAGAGGCCATGTGCTATAGAACATGATTAACAAAATGTGTAAACTTTTCAACAGAGACATTTGATAATTTCATGCAACATGAGGTTTATAAGAAAGTGCAGTTATAACAAGAGCATCATATGACCTGTCTAATATGAGTCCCTTTGATTTTATTCAAAATGAAATGATTGTGTTTTAGACATTCATTATTTTTAGACATTACATTAAATACTTCAAGTATATTATTTGTAATTTTCATGGTTATTTTATTTATGCCATATTAGAAATATAGAAAGGGTTTCAGATCGGTTCTTTTAGGTGCTGAAGGCAAAAGAACTGTTGTTAGACAAAGCTAAGATTAGAGCACCTATCTCTCTGACCCTAATGACCTACTTTTCCACTTCTCTCTCCTTCCCACCCACTTCTGTCTTCCCCTTCCTTTATCATGGTTTCAAAGACACTAGTAGAAGTTATGATGTTTATTATCTACCCTAAGGAAATATTGTGATATTTGGTGACAAGAGAGCTAGTAAGATTGATGAAGGTAGTTGGGAATAAGCAGAGTTTATAAATCATCTGTGAGCCCACTCCAGGAGATAGCAAAAAACCTCCCAGAATTCATCCATTTTACTGCTCGCTAACACTCCTGTTTTATGGAGAAAATGATATAACCAGAAAAAATCAGAAATGTCTATGGAAACAATCTTAAAGATTTGGGGAATAGGTGACATTCAGTAATATTTTGTAGATACCAGTAGACAAAGGAAAGTAAGATATAAATTTAGCATGGATCCGCCAAATTTCAAAGACATTTGAAAACAAGCTAGTTAATAAATTTACCCAAAAAATATAAGTGAAGGAGAAAAGGCTGAGAATGCCAACATAGAGAGAACCATATTTAATGAATAAGGAAGAGCTGCCATAGATTAAGAATAAAGTGATTCAGGACACCTGAGTGGTTCAGTAGGTTAAGCCTCTGCCTTCGGCTCAGGTCATGATCTCAGGGTCCTGGGATCAAGTCCTACATCAGGTTCTCTGCTCAATGGAGAGCCTGCTTCCCTCTCTCTCTCTGCCTGCCTCTCTGCCTACTTGTGATTTCTCTCTCTGTGTTTCAAATAAATAAATAAAATCTTAAAAAAAATAAAGTGATTCAGGAGTGGGAAAAGTAGAAGCATATTTTCAGAAACAACCATTAATCAGTTAGGTCAAATACTTCAAATTTGGGGTAAAACTAAGTTTGTTTTAATGAGACAAATACAACTTGCATTTAAATATTTTTTTAAAAACAAAAGTAAACAAGATGGGATAGGGAGGGAGACAAACCATAAGTGACTCTTAATCTCACGAAACAAACTGTGGGTTGCTGGGGGGAGGGGGGGTTGGGAGAAGGGGGGTAGGGTTATGGACATTGGGGAGGGTATGTGCTTTTGGGTAAATTGGAAGGGGAGATGAACCATGAGAGACTATGGACTCTGAAAAACAATCTGAGGGGTTTGCAGTGGCGGGGGGGTGGGAGGTTGGGGTACCAGGGTGGTGGGTATTATAGAGGGCACAGCTTGCATGGAGCACTGGGTGTGGTGAAAAAATAATGAATACTGTTTTTCTGAAAATAAATTGAAAAAAAAAAATAAAAACAAAAGTAAAGTAGACTAGAAGAAATTTACTTTTTTAGTTTGTGTGGAAATAAAACACTAAAATTTCAATTGATTATAAAAAGCATAAACCCTTATTTTAAAAAAATGTAAATAAAACTCTATCTAGTATTAATTAATTCAGGTCACTATAGATAATAGTCCTGATATTCTCAATGATGATCAAAGTCACTTTAGAATAATTTATATGAAGCCTATTATTTCAAAAGGGAATGTAAATGAGATGTCAAAATTTCAGGATAGAATGACATTAGAAGGGAAATTAAAGAAATGAAGGACGTTTACTGAGGGAATGAAGACATACTAAGTGATAAGATGAAAGGATAGACCTAAGGTTTTCTAACGTGACATTTATTCAGTAATTATTTACCAAGTACCTACTGTGTGGACATGATAGCCAAAATTTATCCTCAAGGATCTCAGAGTGATTCATTAAATAAACACATTAACAATGGCAAAAAAAAATAAAAAGTAATGTAGCAATATATATTATCAAAGACAACAGGGTAATGAGAAAATGGGAGCCTAGGGCGTATGGTTACATTGATTCTGTACTTAAAACAGACCTTTCAGAGGAGGTAATCTTTTGGATAACACTAAAATAATGAGAAGGTACTATATTGGTTTCCTAGGGGCTGCCATAATAAAGTACCTAAGACTGGATGGCTTAAACAACAGAATTGTATTTCCTCACTATTCTAGAAGCTTGAAGTCCAAGATTAAGGTGTGGGCAGGGTTGGTTTCTTCTGAGGCCTCCCTTTTGGGCTTGTAGATGACTATCATGATCTTCCTTCCATATGCGTTCGTGCCAAATTTTCTTTTCTTATAAGGACACCAGATATAATGGAGAAAGCCTATCCCAATGGTCTAATATAACTGTAATTATCCCTTTAAGGGCCTGATTTCCACATATAGTCACCTTCTGTGGTACCAGAATGAGAGCTACAACATAGGAATTTCAGAAGGGCACACTTCAGTCACACTATACTAACAGTAGCCATATGAAGAGCTGGGAAATGATATTCCAAGCAATGAGAACATCTCTGAGAAAGGAATATGTTTAACATGTCAAAGGAAGAGCAAGAAGGATGTTGAGACCAGGGCATAGCAGGAAGAATAGCAGGTCATGAGATTGAATTGGTAGCCAGAGATCCAGTCACACAGGATTGAAGAGGAGATAGCATTTCACTTTATTTAGAGTGGGAAGCAAGCATAGGGGTTAGAAGACAAACATAATCTGAATTATGCATTAAAGGGCCCTCTGGCTTCTCTGTGGATGGTGGAGTATGGGCAATAAAATGAGCAAGGAGATTTTTTAGAAATCTGCTACCCTAACTAGCCCAGACAAAAGAAGATGCTGTCATAGACTAAGAAGCTGCGAACTTCCTGAAAAGTGGTCATTTTAGGATTTAAAAAAAAAAAATCTTTGAAGGTATACCCAATGAATCGGAGGATAGATTAAATGTCGGCTGGGAAGGAAATAGAGGAATTAAAAGTTGTCATTCAGTTTTGCCTCAGCTTTTAAATTGGATACAGAAGAGACATTTTGGATTACTGTAGGTTACAGCTTTCACATTAATCCTCATTAAGAAAACTGTATAAACACTGATTTAATACATTTAGGAAAAATTTTCAACTGGAATTGTCCAACAATACAGTGGGTTGTCTTATGAGAAAACATTGTATCTGTCACTTGAATTGAACAACTTGAGCGAGGTGGTAAATTAGAAAAAAGCTAATTCTTTCTGATTCTAAAACAGAGAAATCTTTCAAGGAATAATATTAGCAATGACTTACAGACTTGTGGATATAAATAGTTATTGTGATTTAATTATCATAAGCTACCAGTATTTGGGGGAACAAATGCCAATGGATAAATATCATCGAGGCAACTGAGTGTCAGAAGTTTGAAATTTTAATTTCTAAAATATATCATGGAAACAGTTTCAATTAAACCATTATGAAATCAATTTATATTTTCTATTACTGTAAGAAAAGTAAGCTTATTTATCAAAGTAATATAAAAGGTATATTATTGAGAACTCAGAGGCTCTATATATCATAATCTTACTTTAATCATTACTAAAAATTTGTGCTATGCTGTACATCTGGCACCATTAACTAATGAAGTTGGCTGAGATAATCGGATTTCACTGTGACTCCAGAGTGGAATGTTCAAGTTCTGTCAGCACCTGCAACTCAAGACTGATGGCACTGCTTGGGGCAACCATCATAAAATTGTGTATTATGACCACAGTGGAGTCTCTTTATCAAGCAGAATAGAAATACAGGATATTCTACAAACAACATCAGAGAGTATTTAAACAGTTTGTCTGTCTCTGGGGCATAAAAACAGAAACAAAAATACAATTTTTGACTGTCTTTTCAGCTTGCATTCTATTTGGCTCAACGGAAGGTCCCTGTGAAACAACCCTGGTTACCTAGTGTGACAACAAACTTAATAATGCACCTTTGTATTGGATTTTCCTCCTCTGTCTTGTTCTTTCTAGTTCTTCTGTCCTGTTCCCTTGGATCAATTCTTAAGTTAATGGCCCACAAACACTTGCTTTTCAATGGTAGTGTGTGGAGAGATGAAAATTCAGGCTAAGAGTTATTGTACTGGAACTGACTGTAGAAAACAACCCTCAGAATGGGATTCTGGAACAGAATTACTCACCAGCCAGGCAGCAATGTGGATCCCACTACTGATGGTAAGTGAAGTGGTAGTAAGCCTTTCAACAATAGCATCCCATTTATTAAAAAATCAAAGGATAGATAGAGATAGAGTATAGTGGCAGCATGACACATATGTAGACAAGTTAGACAGGATTTATTATATGAAATTGGAAAACTACTCTTGGCTATGCTCCCCAAAAGGCCTAAAGAAAACTCTTTCATCGTAATAATAAGGAAAGTGTAGGTGATGAGAATCAAGCATCATTGAGTAGCTCAAGATGTCTGGTTTCTAAAAGCCAGGGTTAAGAATATTTTCCCCTAGTACCAGTGGGATTAATAGGATATCAGAATGGCAATGATCATATGGTACTACTTATCTATCAAAGATAAGGTGGATTTTGTCACTTTAATGGACATCAATGTCAGAATGGCAATCGAAGTGCCTTGAACTATAGGAATCTATGGTGACTGTAGATCAGTCATAATGATCCTAGTGGTGAGAGAGACGAACAGCTGTCTAGAGTGATTTTTGAATTATATAAACTGGCAACAGGGGACAGCTATCAAAATGGAAGTCTGTAATTCTTCACCAGTGTTTAGATCTAACAAGTTCAGTAAGTAGAACCTATTGAATAAAGGAAAGGCTGCAAAGCTATCACCAGTATATACGGTCAATATTTTCCCAGTTACTTCCCAAAGAGTTCTAGTGCCATTTCCTAACGTAGCTATGCTGAGGAAAATGCATAGATCTTTAAGGACTTTAAAAGTCATGTTTGGGGCGCCTGGGTGGCTCAGTGGGTTAAGCGACTGCCTTCAGCTCAGGTCATGATCCTGGAGTTCTGGGATCAAGTGCCGCATCAGGCTCCCAGCTCCATGGGGAGTCTGCGTCTCCCTCTGACCTTCTTCTCACTCATGTTGTCTCTCACTGTCTTTCTCTCAAACAAATAAAAAAAAATCTTAAAAAAAAAAAAAGAAAGAAAAGTCATGTTTGCATAGACATGATTCTGAGAAGTTGCCAATGGCCTGTCGTCTTGTTGGAGATCCTGCAAGTAAGGAGACTAGAATATAATAGATGAGAAAGTCTGGGAAGGTGACACCAGAGTAGGCACAGAGTCCATGGATCATTTTCATTAAGCATTCCTGTAATAAAGTGTTAGGATGGGAAAATTATGTTCTATGGAAATACCAAAAAAGCAATGTCATTTGAATAATATTACTATATTAATATTGTTTCTATCTGTTTGTATCTACTGATTCTGATTGCTCAAAATAATTTAAATGCACAAGGATTTTGAGTGTGTTTTACATTTTATCATGCAAATAATCAGTACAAGCCCTACTTCACCAATTCAGACTTTCAACTAAATACATGTTATCTTTACAGTACCTGGGTGGTATAGTTGGTTAATCGTCTCTTGGTTTTGGCTAAGGTCATGATCTCAGGGTGGTGAGATTGAGCCCCATGTCAGCCTCCATGCTCAGGGAGTCGCTTAAGATTTTCTCTCCCTCTCCCCTTCCCCACCTTGCTCTCTAAAATAAATACATAAATCTTAAAAAAATAAAAAAATACATATATATTATCTTAATAGAAAAAGAAGCAGGTAAGGGATAATCAACTACATATTTATAACAAAATGAAATTATTTATTAAAAGTAGGTCACATTTTAAACTTTGTATATATGAACAATTGATCCTATTTAATTAATGGAGCCATCTATAGCTTTGGAACAGAATTCCCCTCAAGGGTTATACAAATAATTAATTTTCATAATATCTTACAATTGTGATTTTAACATCATGTTTAAAAACAAATGAATAATGCATTGGGGCATGCAAGACACTAATATAAATATGTCCTTTTTAAATTCTTTGTTGCTTAATTTTATTGAAATTGCTCAGAAACAATTTAAAAATTGGCAAAATAGCTACAGTTTTAAAGCTATAGTTGCTATTATAATTATAAAATGCTGATTCCATGTCATTGTTCACAGTTATTAGAAAATCAATACGTTTCCCAAAAGGAAATATAATTGTTGTAATATTGAAAACTCAAGTTTGTAAGTTATAAATAGTGAAGACTTAATTAAATGCATTTATTTTTTAAATGAATGTTTTTTTATTAGCAAAAATACACATTTTACTGTTTTTTCATGCAAAAATAATGAAAACTTCAGGGATTTAATCAGGAACTTATAGGAACATCATCACTTTCTTTTTGTTTTTGTCATTTATTTTCTTTTGACATCCTAACTAAAATGGTAAGTTTAATAAACTTTTGTCATTGTTATTATTTCTATCTTCTATAATTTTTATGTGGTACCTTTACATTTTTCTTATGTCCTTTTTTCCAATTACAGCTGTGCAAGAAATTATTATAATTGAAGTGTTTAAAATTTATGCAGCACTTTTTTGTCTTATTTGAGTTATAACTAATTAAATAAGTAATTAATCCATAACATCTCTAAAGCAACGTGTAAGCATTTCATCTGAGTTAATTACATAAATTAAGAAAGTAAACAATATACTACAGAAACACAAACACTGCAAGATTATCTAGTCAGATGGAAGTGGTTCCATTAAGCTTGCAATTAATCTGCTAGGAGATGCTATAAAGTGTGTAAAAGGGGAATAAACAAAACAATAAAGGGGAAAATGCTTGAAAGTTCCTTTAGAGTGTGTGTGTGTGTGTGTGTGTGTGTGCAAATTTGCACAAAATGATAGTACTCTTATTGGAAAATAGTTTTCTTCATTATAGTTATAACATTAGAACAGTTAATATATGTCCAATTATTTAAAAAGTAATTGGTCACCCAATGCTTCAATCCTGAGCAGGACATAGGTAATCCCATTCTGAAAAGATACATACAATAACATATGGTATCTATTGTCCTTAGCACTAAATACTGCTGTATGTAACTGAATTTTGATAATATTCAATAATGACAAAACCCTGATTTTCTAGCACTGATGTCTTAAAGTACCTGAATCAATGGCAAAATACCTTGACATGATCTTGTAATGTTCAAAAAGGAATGAAACAATGATTTCAACTAGACTATATTTTATGTTATCCCTTTGTCAGGAGGAAAACATGCTGACTATCTGTGGAATTTTCAGATAAAACCAGACATAATATAGCATTAAAAGTTGTATATCTTGTGTCAACACAAATACATTTTATTTCTTACCTATTTTAAGCTCACTGCATGACAAAAGTGATATTCATAATGATTTGATAGCTTTATGAAAATATATTTTGGAAAAACACACTCAGTAAGATCTCACTGCTGTTAGTTATATCTAAATAAGTCAGTATTGTGATATACTTATGTCATTCATTCTACATATACTCAATGACAACATCTCTCTATGCTAACTACATTATATGTGCGAAATAAAGGCAAAGTATGGGCCCTCATACTTTATACATACTAAAGGGAAATATGGGCCCTATTTGTGAAATTATATTCTCTTTGTCATCTTATTAAATATTTGAGACATGTAAGAAATTTTTGAAATATATTGATCAGTTTATTTAAAAATGCAGTGGAAGAATTAGTACCCCAAGCCTATAAAAACTTATCAAACATCCAAAAAACAAATAATCAAGAAATAAGCAGAAGACATGAACAGATATTTTCCCAAAGAAGACATACATATGGTTAATAGACCCATGAAAAGATGCTCAACATCACTCATCATCAGGGAAATACAAATCAAAACTACAATGAGATATCACCTCACACCTGTCAGAATGGCTAAAATTAACAACAGGAGAAAACAGATGTTGGCAAGGATGCAGAGAAAGGGGACCTTGCACTGCTGGTGGGAATGCAAACTGGTGCAGTCACTCTGGAAAACAGTATGAAGGTTTGTCAAAAAGTTAACAGTAAGAGGGTTCCTCAAAATGTTAAAAATAGAAAGACCCTATGACCCCCAAATTGCACTATTAGGTATTTATGCAAAAGGTGCAAAAATACTGGTTTGAAGGGTACATGAACCCCAATGTTCAGATAAAGACAGATAAAGAAGTCATGGTATCTATACACAATGGAATATTATTCAGCCATAAAAAGAAAGAAATTTTGCCATTTACAAGAACATGGATGGATGCTAAGTGAAATAATTCAGTCAGAGGAAGACAAATACCATATGATTTCACTCATATGTGGAATTTAAGAAACAAGACAGTTGAACATAGGGGATGCAGAGAAAAAAAAAGGGAAGCAAGCCATAACAGACTCTTACCTATAGAGAACAAACTGAGGGTTGATGGAGGGAGGTAGGTGTGGGATGGACTGAAGGGGTGATACATATTAAAGGAGGCACTGGGTGTTGTGATGAATCACTAAATTCTTCTCCTGAGACCAATATTACCCTACATATTAACTAACTAGAATTTGAATAAAAACTTGAAATAAAAAAAACTGCAGAGGAAGGATAGTTGAGTTAAAGTCCCTGTATAGGTGCATTTTACTTATTTGATACAATAATGAAGGGAGATAAAATGAAAGAAAAGTCTATTACTATCCTTAAATTCCACTTTGAATCCCTCCCAAACTTATTTTCTGTAACCCCACAGATAGAAGGCCAGAACCACAGTAAAATGACCCCAAAGAAACTGAGTGTAAGCCTTTTTCCAGGTCTCAGAGATCTGATAGTCATTAAAGAATTATTCAAGAATCATTTTGACTATACATTTGTTGCATTATGAGCTGATTTAAAAATATAACCTCTGAATTACATGTAATCTCACTGTATTATTGTGTATCTCCTGTTCTCAAAAACAGATTTGTATTTTCTACATCTCATTAGTCTATGATGTAAACCTAAATTCAACCATGAAATATAAAATATCAATAGTGATTATTCACTAGTATTTTCACTGCTAAAATTTCAAGTGCTGTGCTAAGGGCAGAAAAGATCAAGAAGATACAGAATAATGGAAAAGCTACAGGAACACTATAAATTTTTTTTATTTAAAGATTTTATTTATTTACTTGACAGAGAGAGATCACAAGTAGATGGAGAGGCAGGCAGAGAGAGAGAGAGAGGGAAGCAGGCTCCCTGCTGAACAAAGAGGCTGATGTGGGACTAGATCCCAGGACCCTGAGATCATGACCTGAGCCGAAGGCAGCGGCTTAACCCACTGAGCCACCCAGGCGCCCAGGAACACTATAATTTAATGAAAAATGTATTTCACATCCTAGAAATTTTGATAGAAGTAAAAGTAATAAATGTGAAGTATAATGAGTTTTTAAAAGTAATTTCTTATCTCAGGAAGCAACATAATCATTAAGAAATACAGAAATTATTATTCTTTATAATCACACAAAACAATCCTAATATGTAGGAGGAGTTCTAAGGGCCAGTGGAACAGATGTGGCATAAAATCTGGGCTGTGTATTATTTTATTCACTACTTTTTGAAAATAAGACCTTCGTGGTCTTATAGCAGATACACTACTCAGAAAGCTGGAAGAGGTTACTTTAGGCAGCAGGATGGAATTTTTGGAAGACTTACGTTTCTATCTGGCATAGAGACAGGGTCATATAGCAAATTTGGAATATTCCCTTTAGTGCCATGTTTTTACCAGACATGGAGAAGACATAATACCAAACGAAAATTCCCTTTAAACATGAAAACATTATCCCTGGGACCTTTTTTTTTTTTTTTTTTTTAAGTTTTTGGGAAAATTTGTATTCTCTCTAAAAACTGGGAAAAAGATGATGTCCATATTTTATATACTTGAAGAGTTTTCTACAAAAGGGAATACAGATGTGACTAGAATGACAAATGGACTTAACACTGCCCCCCGCCCCCAACTTTCTGTTTGTATATGACAATTGTTCTTACTGGGAATGTGGACTGAATTCTAACTAAAACTCCTAAACTGCCTTACTTGGAAGAATGAAGGCTGGCTGGGTATGTGTGTATGAGAAGCTTTGTGGGAACAAGATATTGGAGGAGAAATCTGAATCTCATCGGCATCTCTAGAACACACATCAGATATTGGAGACCATACCAAACAGGATGACTCTTACGTAGACTAGATGTAATAGACAACGGCTCCTATCGAAGGATATACAACACTTTGTCTGTGGTAGTTCTAGGTTGTCATATCTTACCCAGGGAAGAATTTTAGAGCAAAAAGCAAAGGCTCCCTATTTATAGTTTATAGTGCTTTTGGGTCTCATTCATTCTTACATTGCTGCATCTATGAACCAATGGGGTTCAACCAATGAAGTAAGCCTTCTCACTTCTTCTAAACCCATATAATGTGTTATGGAACAGCTCAATAGATGAGATTACTTAATAATAAACAAGGATAAAGATAAAGGACAGAAAAGAAGAAGCAAACAAGGTAAAATTACTAGACATGGAACAATAAAGGGACTACCCAGTGGAAGAACAGATTTTTTCCTATGGAATAGAATTATTCCAAGGGATAAGAAGACATTTTAGACAACAGCTGTTTTTGAAAATATGATCGGAAAGGACATTACACCAAGAGATTTACACTACATTTCAAGCGATGAACTAGAATCTTGACATAGGAAAGACTTCATAGGGACAGAAAAAAGAATGTTAAATTAAAATAATAATAATAGTAATAGTTCAAAATAAAGGCGATGAATAACAGTTGCACAGATTTGGAAAGAAGTGGAATATGTGTCTCAAAACTTCTATTGGAAATTGGAAAAATATTTAGTCATTCATTCAAAGAGAATAAATTCTGTAAAATAATAGTTGGAAATAAGAACATTAGAAAATAAAGCTAAAAATAGGAAGTTTTAAATAAGACAGAAGAGTAAATCTAATAGTTATGACTATACAGGAATCAGGTAAAATTACCTATGAAAAGACAAAGATTTCCAGATCAGATTGCAAAGTAAAATAAGTATATGGCACTTAGAGACAAAGTGGAATAATATGCTTAAAAATGAACCTAAGGGTGCCTGGGTGGCTCAGTGGGTTAAGCCTCCGCCTTTGGGTTAGGTCATGATCCCAGAGTCCTGGGATTGAGCCCCACATCAGGCTCTCTGCTCAGCTCTGTCTGTCAAATAAATAAATAAATAAAAATCTTAAAAAAAAAAAAAAAGAACCTTAAACAAATCTTTAAAAAAATTTTTTTATATTCTTATAAAGAGTTTTATTTATTTATTTGACAGAGAGAGAGAAAGCACAGGCAGAGGGAGCGGCAGACAGAGGGAGAGGGAGAAGCAGGCTCCCCACTGAGCAAGGAGCCTGATGCGGGGCTTGGATCCCAAGACCCTGGGATCATGACCCCCAGCAGAAGGAAGACACTTAACTGACTGAGCCACCCAGGTGCCCCTAAACAAATCTTTTGAAAAATATTTTTAAAATTTATTTATTCAGGAGAGACAGAGAAAGGAAGCAGGGGAGGAGCAGAAAGAGGACAAGCAGAATCCAAGCTGAGCACAGAGCCTGATGTGGGACTCCATCCCAGGAACCTAATATCATGACCTATGCTGCATACTAGAGTTGGACAGTTAACCCACTGAGCAACCCAGGTGCCCCAACAAATCTTTAAAAAAAAAAAATTCCCTTATGTAACTCAGTATTAATGCTTAATATTGAATAAAGAATAATTTAAGAAAAAATAAATAAAACAAGGTGCCTTACAAGTTTAATAAAGAAAAACATGCATGAGAGATGTAACAAATTATAAAGCATTAGGGCAAAACACATAATAGAAAGAAAGTTTAATCAAAACAGGTGTAATGGAGAACTCTAGTCCACAATTTATCAATTCTTGACAGATTAAAAAAGAGTACAGAGAATTTAAATTATATAATTACTAAAGGCCATTTAATATATCTATTAAATTTGGTGAACTACACACCTAGAAGAAACATTTTTTTCAGAAGCCACAAAACATTTTCAAAAATTGGTCCTACCAATTCAATTGCTGAAATAATATATCACAGTTTCTGACACTGTGATAAAGCTGGATAATAACACAATTTTAAATGATCAAAACAAAACAGAAAATATTGGTAATATAGTATATATGTATAAATGTGTATCAATTCATGTATATATGTATATATATATAACATCAGTATCTGAAATACAAGAGAATCTCAAAGGTATAATAGCAGATTACAGAGAGTCTCCAACTTAAAATGGTTCAACTTATGATCTTCGATTTCATGATGGTGCAAAAGCTATTTGCATTCAATAGAAACTATAATTTGGATTTCAAAGTTTGGTCTTTTTCCAGGCTAGCAATATGCAGTACGATGCTCTCTCATGATGGTGGGCAGTGGCAGCAAGCCTCGGGTTCCAGTCAGCTACGTAATCATGAGAGTCAACAACCTATGTATTTACAACCACTCTGTACCCGTACAACCATTCAGTTTTCTACTTTCAATACAGTATTACATAAATTTCATGAATATCTCATGATATTTATGAGAAATTCAATAAATTGCATGAGATATTCAACACTTTATTATAAAAGAGGTTTTGTGTTTGATAATTCTGCCCAACTGTAGGCCAATGTGAAGAGATTATGTTCAAGGTAGGTTAGGCTAATTTATGATATTTGGTAGATTAGGTGTCTTAAATGCATTTTTGACTTAGGCTATTTTCAATTTATGATGACTTATTGGGACTCAACCCCAATGTAAACTGAAAAAGATCTGGGCTTAGAAATAATGACAAAGACAAGCATATGAAAACATACAGAGCTGTATTGAAAGATTAAGAATGAAAATTCAACTTAATAAGCTTAAGAAGTCCAAACCAACACAATATTTTATTTAAAATATGAACCGGAGTTTCATGCCTCTGCTGCATTTTACAAAGGGAGGAATGTAACACAACTTTGGAGTGTAAGAAAGGAATGCAAAGAACTTTGAATGTGGTTGACTGCCTATGAAACCAATCAAAAGCAAATGATCATAAGTCTATTCATTTTTTAAAGTGTTTTCATTACTATGGAAACCAGGGGAGTGGCCTAACATTTCTTTTACTTTGGAACATTAAAATGATCAACTATTTTCTCATACTATCTTGCTGTTAGGAGTGGCCATTTGAGTTCTGTCTATTGCAATGGGAGCAGAAGTGATACGTGCTAATTCCAGGTTTGGTCCATGAAACTATCTATGGGCTTCCTCAATTTGCTTTTCCCTTCCTCATCTGGATATAAAGTTTGATAAGGACTAATATAATGACTTGTGCAGCCACAGCATTAAAGGAACTTGGGCCCCTGTGTAAACCTTCTAAGATAACCACTCTGCAGAGTTCCATACCCAATCAAACTCCAAATACCTTCTAATGTTGGGCTAGTACATATTTAGAACTGTATTTATCACAGGTCCTTGGTATACCCTAAATAACAAAATAATATACTAAGCAACACAATACAGATAAAATAATTCCTATTTAGAAATATAGAATTTGAGATTCTAAATTAAATACCATTACATTAGATAAGGCGCCAAGTAAAAGAATCATATGCAATGAGAAAAAGGAGTTTGTTTATTCTAGAAGTTTATTTTTAAGATATCTGTAAATGTTTAATTACAACTTTTTTTGTAATAGGCATCTTTAATTAATCAGGTTTATAACCAAGCCCTTTTTCCTCTCAATATTTGCTTCTCCTTCAAATTTTTCTCCTTCCTTGTAAGTTTGTTTCCATTCTATAAATTACTCAAGCAAAAATGGTTTCACCATAAGACACTCTTAGTCTCAGGAAACTGAGGGTTGCTGGAGGGGAGGGGAGGGAAGTGAGAGGGATGGGGTGAGTAGGTGATGGGCACTGGGAAGGTATGTGCTATGGTGAGTGCTGTGAATTGTGTAGGATTGATGAACCACAGACCTGTACTCCTGAAAAAATAATACATTATATGTTAATAAAACAACCAATGTTCATAAATGATGACTAGACATATATTCTTAAATGACTTCTAAGTCTTCAAAATAAGATTAAACTATGTTCTATAAAAAAAAATAAATGATGGTTTCATCCTTGACTATAGTTTTCTCACATCTAGCATCTGTCAATAGATGATGTCAGTTCTACCTGCAAAATTCATCTGGATTCTGACCATTTCTTACAACTTCTCAGTCACCACTCTGTTCCAACATACTCCCATAACTCACCTGTCTTACTTTTTATTAACTAGCCCTCATGATTTACTCCTTGCCTCCTGAAGCATGTTCAGTAGTCAGAATAATCTTCTGATTATTCTGGTAAGGTTGTTATTGATCAGTTCAACAGTTCCTTGTCTTATGTCGAATAAAAATGAACATCCTCCAATGCCTGCAAGGACCTATGGGATCTGGACCACTACTCCATTCTGTCTCTTGGACTTGTTCCCCCGCCTCTTTCCCTTGATATGTGGGCTGTAGTAACTGCTCTCAATGCTGTTTCACTAATAGGCCAACTGTGCTCCTTCTATAGGACATTTGAATTCACTTCACTTTCTTGATTATTCTTGTAGCCTGTAGTCACATTTCTTACTCCTTCCCTTTATTCATAGCTCTAGTCACCCTGAGTAAAATCGCTACATTTTTCTTTATCTTCCTCTTATTCTGCCTTGTTTTTCTCCATAGGAATTATCAGTACCTGACATATTTCCTGCTTACTTAGATGTCTTCACCATTACAGGGTAAGTTACAGGAAGCAAGGGACTTTAGTTTCTTTAGTTGAGTAAATGAATGAGGAGAAAGATAGTTTAACATTAACTAATCTATTAACATTTTTTCACAGCAATAGATAAAAGATCAAAGGAAAAAATCTTATGGGAAGTTAGAAAGCTGGAAAGATATTAGACAGAATTAATATCAGTATTAACAAAGACTCTAAGCTAAGACATCAGAATTCTTCTTTAATATAACATCAATCTTTAAAACTAATGTACTAAGGAGTACTGAAACAGAAAAGGAATTTACTTTCAATTTCAGAAATGAGCTAAAAATTCCCACTTAACACGAAAATTAATATTTGTCTGAAAGTTATATAACCAATGCAATATGGGTTAAGAACATAAATAAGACACAACTCACTATTTTTACTTATGTTAAACAAGGAAAATCCAAAAGTATTAACTGAAAATATATTAGATATTTTGGGAAAACAACTGAAAAGATCTTTACTTTCTTCCTTTTTCTCTTTGACACGGATTTTGTCACCATAACTATTTAAACTGCTTATCAGTCACCGATGTCATTCACAATTCCAGTTAAATAGCTGCAACAATTTCAGACCTCACAACTAAAGACAGAAACTATCTATTCAAGTAGATTTCAGAAGCATCCTGCAAATGGTGCTTCATCAGCATTCAGCAGGTCAGGAGAGGGTTTCTGGACAAATCCTAATATCAGAGTGAATGGGATGTGCTCATTGGTTTAAACAATTTGTGGAGTCCACCAGTAGAACTAAAACCACGTGTGCTGTGTTGATAAAAGGTTGGGCACTCCAAATTCAAAGTACTTTTTTTTTTTTTTTTGCAAGAGGGATATTAATCTATGAAGCTATAAAAATTGATGAAGTAATAGCCTTAAGGACAAAATTATAGTCTCCCCTCTACAAACACACCAGTGCAGAGAGATTATTCTATTTTATTCCTACAGTCCAGGGGATAGCTGGTTTCTAAGCTTGTATATTTCCTTAACGAACAGTTTTCATAAAAAATGTGAAACACTTAAAATTTGTCTTGAATAAGATTAATATCCTTGACAATGTTATCTCGTGAATAAATATTAGAGATTGTTATAGCAAAAATAAAGAAAAAACCCTATGTAAATCCATACTGAATATGAAGTATAAGAAATGTGAAAATGATCAATTTCCTGGCCAAATATAATAAAATGGCTTATAATCAAATTCTATAAGGACAAAACAATATTTAATATCCAAAGATTTGTTTTAGAACTCTGCATTTCTTCAGGTTTAATCAAAGAAAAATAATATCTCTGTATTATAAAAATGGAAAACACAAGGCAATGCATTCCTCATTCAATACCAGTGGCTGACTTGAACACGATATCCAGATAATGAAATTCTCCCAGGTTTCTTTCTTCTTTATTAAGAAAGCTAATAGAAATTTACGTATTAAAAAAAGTAAATACAGACTATTATATTAATTTAGACTATAGCAGAAGTAATGTTCCTAATTGTTTTTTCTTTGAAATAGTCTATAATAATATTCATTATTTAATATTCAAATTTATATTACTATCTGGGTATAATGTTCATTTTAAATTTATAAAACTACAGTGAAATAGTCAAAATATCTCCCATCTGAATTAAACTTAATACTGAACTAAAACTGTATTTTTCTTAATTTGAATATATGTTGATGTAATCAGCACTATTATTATTCTTATTACCACCACCACAACCATTTCATCTTTATTATTTTTACTATTACCAGTACTACTAGTACTATAGTATTTACTGCTTTTGATGCCACTATAAAACTGTGGCTATTCACTAAACAATTAAAACTTTTTCTTAGTTTCGTAGTGATTTTTCTCAAGCTTCTCAGATCTCATCATTCATCCTTTTATATGGTAGAGGATGCAAAGAAAAAAGCAGTTAGGAACACACAAATCTTGGCCAAATACTAGCTAGATAACTTTGTTTTATTTTTTAATTTTTTTTTTACTTTTTCAATTTTTTAAATTTAAATTTGATTAGCCACCATATAATACATCATTAGTTTTTGATGTAATGTTCAACAATACATTAGTTGTGTATAACACCCAGAGTTCACCATGTGCCCTCCTTAATGTCCATCAACCAGTTACCCCATTCCCCTCCCAGTTCCCCTCCAGCAACCTTTCCCCCCACCCCTCCCGGAGTAAAGAGTCTCCGATGGTTTATCTCCCTCCCTGATTTCTTCCCATTCAGTTTTCCCTCCCCTCCTCTATGATCCTCTGCACTATTCCTTTATTCCCCATATGAGTGAAACCATATGGTAATTGTCTTTTCTGCTTGACTTACTTCAGTTAACATAATCCCCTTCAGTCCATCCATGTCGATGCAAATGGTAGGTTTTACCCTTTCTGATGGCTGAGTAATATTCCATTGTATATATGAACCACATTTTTTTATCCATCTGTCAAAGGACATCTTGGCTCCTTCCACAGTTTGGTTATTGTGGACACTGCTGGCATGAGCACTGGGGTATATGCATGTGCCCCTTCTTTTCACTACGTCTGTATCTTTGTGGTAAACACCCAGTAGTGCAATTGCTGGGTCATAAGGTAGCTTTATTTTTGAACTTCTTAAAGAACCTCCACACTGTTTTCCAGAGTGGCTGTAACAACTTGCATTCCCAGCAGCAGCAGCATAAGAGGGTTCCCATTTCTCCACATCCTCACCAACGTTTGTTGTTCCCCATCTTGTTAATTTTAGCCATTCTAACTGGTGCAGGGTGGTATCTCATTATGGTTTTGATTTGTATTTTCCTGATGGCAAGTGAGGTGGAACATTTTTTCATAGGTCTGTTGGATAACTTTGTTTTAGTAATAAATTCTCTTTGAGACTCAGTTTACTCCCACATAAAATGTGGTAACTATGCATCTTTTAATTTGGTGAAAAAATAGTGAGATAATATGTATGGAATATCTGTATCTAAGAAATTATAAAAATGATAATGTATATGTGCTTGAGGATCAATAAGTACTAACTCACTTTTTTTTTCTTATCCAAGCAGTGACCCTCATCTCACTGTTCCTTTTTAAAGGAATTCTTGATACAGTGAGTTTTTAAATTCTTTTATAATTTTGTATACTCATATTTGGGTATTCTCTGGGTTCATTATATTTTTCTTGCAGAAAAGAATCTGAATAATAGCTAATGTAACATATATTCATTAATGACAGGACATTTTGCAACAATTCAAAGTTATAATGAATTTAGCATTTGTTCTCTTGTTATATATAGTCTTTCTTTCCATTGAAATCACTGTTAGTATTCTCTAGAAAAATATGCTGAAATATTTTAGTGAATTGTTGTTGGTTTCATGACACTAGCCAGATTTTGATATTTATTTTCCCAGACTCTTAATTTACTAAGCAAATTAGTGGTACCATTGTAAAGAGGTCATAAATGTAACAATTTTCTTTTTCTGTCTGCACAAAACAACTAATAAAAAAATGTAGTTTGAAAAAATAAGCAGTGTGGGCTGTATATTAGATATAGCTAAAATTTTGGATCATCTGAAATAGTTGCTTTATTTGAAGAGAAATATAATAAGTGTCTTTTAATAGAATAGAAAGATCAGCTTCATGCTAAGCAGAATATGAACTTTCTTTTTGTCAATATAAATAGATTCTGAAATTCAATAATCTTTGGACTTTTTTTTTTTGCCTAAGTTTCCTATTGAACTTCTGTCCTAGAATAACTCTTCTTCTGATCAGTTTTTCCACAATTCTAATGAAATGTTTAAAACACAATATTTATAAAAGTTCATTTAAGTAAAACACAAATGAAAAATTGACAATGTGAAATGCTATTATTCCCAACCTCAGAAAGATTCCAAATCAATTTGTCAAATTAAGTCAAATTACACATTTACCTCAAGTATGGCACTTTCCACATTTTTATTGTCTTTTATAGTCTTTCTTTCTTTCCTTTTTTGTTATTTATTTCCTTTATTTTCTTCTTTTCTTTCCTTTACTTTCTTTCTTTCTTTCCTTCCTTTCTCTCTCTTTCCTTCCTTTTCTTTCTTTCTTTTCTTTCTCTCTCTCTCTCTTTCTTTCTTTCTTTCTTTTTTCTTTTGCTGAGTCTACATATTTCCTTAGTTCTGAGACATAATGACCTGATCTCCACAATTCTCTGTTTGGGAGAATCATCTGTTGTTCTTCTAAGTGTATAAAAGAAGTGCCTTTATTAATTGTTCCATAGTCATGTTTGCACAATTTTGTATAAAAGTATAAAAAGACATAAATACCAATTGACTTATGTCCAAAGTTGTGGTATTAATGTTAAATATTAGTAGTGATAAAGTAGGAGAAGCTATTTGACACAACATTTATTTATACTGGAATATATAGTAGGTACTCTTGCAAAATAATAGAAATGCAATAGCATTTAGGAATAGGAAATGCAGGGGTGCCTATGTGGCTCAGTCGGTTAAGCAACTGATTCTTGATTTCAGCACGGGTCATGATCTCAAGGTTGTGAGATAGAGCCCCATGTAGGGCTCTGTGTTGGGTGTGGAGATTCCCTCTTTTTCCCCTTCCTCTCCCCCAACCCCCTCTCTCCTTCTCTAAAGAAAAAGGGGGAATGGGAAATATAATAGTAAGATAGATTATTGTTAATATGAAACCAACTGAAGAAGAAAACTGAATGGTTAAAAAGTGTACAAAAGAATATTCCATTTACTATTAATTTAACAATTAAAAGTTAAAACAAAATAACATTATACTGACAAAATCCACATTTTTTTTAAAGTCTAATACTACCGAATTTGTTAATGTTTGGAACCAATTAGGCTCACAAACTGCTGGCAGATATGTGTATCGATTTTTTTTTTTTAGAAAGTTTGGTAATCTTTAGTTAAAATATGTATTTGTGTACCCAATGACTAAGAAACCCTCTTGTGTGTTCTTCAGAAATGCTTGAGGGAAAAACAAGAGTCTTGCAGCTTTGGTTTTGCTAACAAGGAACTGGATTAGAAGAAGCATAGATATCTATATATGAGAGAAAAGATAAATGTTGTCAATGCATGCATTCTATATAGCAAAATTGTTCCTTAAAATAATATTATAGGATTTATTTATATAGACTTTCCCCCAAATGCAAATTTATAGAAACAAATTAGATTAGTGATTCTTAGGGCTGGGGATAGAAATGGGGAGTGATTATAAATGGGCACAAGTTTAGAAACGTTCTAAAATTAAATTGTGATAATGTTTTCACAACTCTATAAATGTACTAGAATTCATTGAAATGTATATGAAAATAGGCAAATTTTATGGCATGTAAATTATATCTCAATAAGGATGGTAATCTATGAAATAAAAAAGACAAGTTATAACAATATTATTTATCTTTGCAAATACATGCAAAAGCAAATATATACAAGAACCAAAGAAACCAACTACTTTAAGTAGATTTTTCTAAAGAGAATGCAAATACAGAATTGGGGTGTGGCCCTATAGGTCAGTACATGTGTCACTGTAAATAAGCCTTGTATATACAAATGAGTGCCTTAACTTGACAAGGATTAACTCATTGTCTCTAGGAAAAAAAAAAGCAACTATCAAATATGGTATTTGATGAAAGCCCAGGAGAGGATAACATTTTATTAACATAAAGTTTTGAGAATCCAAAGTGCTGTGTTGATTATTACAATTCCCACGAAGATTTGGAGGTATCCAGTGTAGATCAGAATAGCAAAATGAACTGGGATAGGGGTGGGGGACAAATCACTTTATGTGAAAAATATACATTATTGTTGTTATAGTAATTATGTTTTCTTTTCTATTTATCAAAAAGACAGAAAGCGTCAGAAGTAGTCCTCTATTTAAATGACAAATCTTGGGCTGCCTGGGTGGCTCAGGAGGTTAAGCCTCTGTCTTCGGCACAGGTCATGATCTCGGGGGGTCCTGGAATCGAGTCCCGCATCGGGCTCTCTGCTAGGCGGGGAGCTTGCTTCCTCCTCTCTCTCTCTCTCTCTCTACTTGTGATCTCTCTCTGTCAAATAAATAAAATCTTAAAAATAAATAAATAAATAAATGACATATCTTCTTTTTTTTTTTAAAGAAATATTATTTATTTCTTTATTTCTTTGTTAGAGAGAGAGAGATCACAAGTAGACAGAGAAGAAGGCAGGGTAGGGGGTGGAGCAGGCTCCCTGCTGAGCAGAGAGCCTGATGTGGGCCTTGATCCCAGGTCCCTGAGATCATGACCTGAGCTGAAGGCAGTGGCTTAATCAGCTGAGCCACCAAAGCAACCCCCCAAAATTTTTTTTTTAATTTCAGAAAATGGTCTTTAACCATGAAGCTCATAAGAACTCATCGCTTTTAAAAATACATTATGACAAGAAATTGATATTAAACCTTAGTCTGTAAGATACGCTTAATATAAACTTTTTTTTACATTATCTGTAAATAGATTTGTAGATGTTATTGTAAATATTCTACATTCTATAAAGAAGTTACACATGTTTCAATTGTTAACTCCTAGTCTATATACTGCATATGTCCTCTTCCTTTTTTGTTTTGTATTTTTTTTCTTCTTCCATACATAAAGCACCTGACTTTGGCTTAGCAACTCCGTGTAATTCTGCTAATAATAAGATATATCTCCAATAGATTCTCATACAACATATGCAAGTTTCTTTCTTCTATAATTATCATCTATTAGAAAAACATTGGCAGGCAATATATACTTTCAAAGTACAGATTAATTGATTTGCTCATTTTTTTATTACATCAGGTTGTCCTTTAATTATACCTGAGAGAATTTTCAGCAGAGAGATTGGGAATAAATAGTTATGCATGACAGTATCCATCACCCATCAAAACTTCTAGCCTCCTTACTTGTAAATGAGGACATTACTACTCATACTGCCTTCTAAACTTTTGAAAAGTTTAGGAACAAATGAGTTCATGTTAAAAAAGCATTTGAAGTTCTTCCCCTAATTGAAAAAGTAGAATAGTCTAGATGGACAAATCATTTCCCTTATATGCTCTTGCATAATATCTAAGGGTAATCAGGGTTACTCTATAATAGAGTCATAAATAGAATTAAGTCAGTGCTTATTATGTTGATTTATTATGCTTATTATAATGCAGGTTATTCTGCAACTACCTATGTTGTACGTGGATCCAAAATCTTTTTCAGTAAAAACCCAAATGGAAGCTGGAATTCACAATGAAGAACAAAGTTTGGGTCCTAATAAATCTTTGTTAATAAACATTCAGATTAAGTAAGAAAGATGAAAAAAAATCTGTGTTTATTGATGGTATTGACCTGGCTATTTTGGAAGATACATATTCAATTAAAATAAAACAAAACAAAACAAAAGTAAAACATCTCATTTGTGGAGAAGTTAATGATATGTAATTTTGTTCCTGAATCTAGATCTTTTTAAAGATTTTATTTATTTATATGACACAGAGAGATCATAAGTAGGCAGATGGGCAGGCAGAGAGAGAGGGAGACGCAGGCTCCCTGCTGAGCAGAAAGCCCATAAAGGAAGGGCTCAATCCCAGGACCCTGAGATCATGACCTGAGCTGAAGGCATAGGCTTAACCCACTGAGCCACCTAGGCTCCCCTCTAGATTTTATTCCAAACTGAAAAAATTTTATCCCCAATTTTACTTTGCTATAAAATATTTATGAGAAACCCCAAAAGTTTAAATGCGGTGCTTGAATTTTCCATTTTTCTTAAATTCAAGAAAAGAAAGTAATATGTAATAGACAAAATAATCTTGATTATGCTACATATAACTATGTATAACTATGTAACTAAAATAATTGTGACCATTTTTGTTTTCAGTTATGAGAGCCCCTCACTTAGATTCAAATACTCAAATACTATTTTGCTTTTTAACATTCTTGCTGTAATAATTCACAAATATAGTTCCAAAAAACAATATTTTCTTTGGTTTACCAGTAATTTTTATTCCATATTTTTTTGGATGATATCTTTTCAAAAATATTATGGAAGTACATAACTTTGTTAAAACCCACATTAACTTCAAAATTTTAGCTAACCTAAATTTAAAGTTCTTAATTTCTAGCAATACCCAAAAGTTTAAAAATAAAGCCTTTTTTATATTGTGTGGTTTGTTGTAATTAAAGTTTATACGTTCAATGGCCCTTCACTCCCCAAAAAAGTTCATATATATATATATATATATATATCTCAAAGGTTTCATGTGTCTGATAGCAGTATAGCTCGTTTTTCTATTTTTTCCTTTCCTACCCTCACTAATGAAACTGGTAATAGTTTTAGACCCCATGCCATTTTGTCATGTAGTTACAACTTGTCCTTTTATAAAAGAAAATTAAAAACTGCTGAGTTGTTATAGATATTAATGGTTGTTAGAAAAGTATAATAAAAGGCTCTCTTTCTGAAGCATTGCTAAGCTTTTATGTCATTATTCATGAATGACTAATGCATTCAAAGGAGAAGAGTGCTGATCTCCAAGGCCAGGATGATGGACAGTGGAGAGGAAAAGAGTGGCTGACAGAAAGCTATTTGTCATATGTGAAGATATAATAACAGGCTGTCTACATTGAGATATTTCAGCTAAACTCAGAAAAAGAAACTTTTATTACATGTGAGGATATCATTCATGGTATCTCAGATCACCAAGGGCAAATCTACTGGACATCTTTGGATAACAGAGTCCATTAAAGTACATTAACAATCCCAAACTTCAAAAAGTAATAAATAGTAATGCCCATGAAACTGCACTTTTTGTTTTGTTTTATTGGGTAAACAAGTCTGTTTCTGGGGCTAAAAACATACATCCTCCCCCACACTTAGCCAGTGTTCCACCCCATGCCTACAGCGTTGAACCCAGGAGACCCAGGACTTCCATTTCCGAGTTGTGTATGTGCATGTGTACAGCAGGACTCCTGGGTAATAACATCTGGAGGCATTCCTCATGAATGTTCTGTTACAACCTCCAGAGATGGGCAGTCTCAGGCAGGGTGGTAGCACGGTCAGAGTTGAGTAATCAAAACAGGGCTGACCGGCAAACTGCAGGTGCTGGAGGGCAAAGAGGACAGCATCAGGAGCCAAGGCAGAGATGTGGCTTAGTGGTAGGTTTATCGAACCTGTGCCCAGCCTCAAGCTGGGGCACCACAGGGGTGTGGCAGGTGGCCATGTACACTTTGATCTTGATCCTTCACAAGTCACAGAAAATATTCTTCAGGCTCTTGAAGCAGACACAGTGTTCATGAAATAGCGGGTATCCAGGTGCAGGACCAGGCTGTGAAAGCACTGCCGAGGCAGGTCCAGGGCCATCGGGGTGGACTGAATTAAGTAATGCCATGAAACTACACTTTTAAGATTTCCTTTCTCCTACCAGATCACATATATATTACTCAAGCTGTGCGCAGTAAAAAGAATCGTAAATAAGGCCTCTCCATTTGTTGTTCTCTGACGATAAGCAATGAAAACAAGCTCTAGGTTAATAAAACACAATATGAGTTTATTAGAAGGATGCGAGGTAGCCTTCCGAATCCTAGGAAAGACTGGAGATCAAGGACAGAATCCAAAGAAGTTTCTGGAATTGTGGTGAGAGGAACTAAGGGGCAGTCTTATTGGAATAACAACATTAGTAAGAATCAGCTCCCAATATATTTTTTAATTTAATTTAATTTAATTTTTTCAGTGTTCCAAAATTCTTTGTTTAGGCACCACACCCAGGGCTCCATGCAGTACTTTTTATTTTAGATGTTTTTCAGTTCAAGATTTGAATCTGGAGAGAGACAGCCATGTGACCGTCAGAGGAGAGTATGTACATGAAACCTCATTTGTAAGTTTTCATCCAAAGGCTAACAGATGTAATTTCTCAAGGAAATTACAAAAGGGAGGGGGAGATAAATGCTGGGAAAATAAAAAGAAAGATATGAACTATACCTGGACTATCGTGCACAGGCATGTGCACGATAATTATTAAATTACACTATTTATATAGCGCTCTAAGCTTCTTGCCTCATGGTGAGAGTGATTAGAATCTGGTCCTTAGAGAACACCTGTCCTGTCTTTGATCTCACAGCACCTTTATATCATGGAGAAAGACACTAATTTACTAGGACACAGTGTGTACTTCTCAGATTCAGGTGATCTATCAATATACTAGGCCCAGGCACATCATTGCTAAACTAAGATGAAAGTGGAACAGGGACACAAATTACTTATCACGTAAATGCTGGAAGAATTTTTGCCATGACTGGCTTGGTTTAGGGATACAGTTAAATTATAGTAAGATTATACAAGAAAGCAATTTTGTTCACTGGGACTAAAATTGTAGTCCTAGATTCCTTAACATAATTTAAGAATTTGTTTCATAATTAGAAAATCAACTTGGCTTAATTTTTTCAAAGATTTATGATTTGCATGGGGAATTTGATTCTGCAGACAGGGTTATTTAAAATGGCAATAAACAGAGTCCGTAAGATAATCACCTGGTAAGACTGTTGGATGTACCAGTTATAAATAATTGATTTGAGGAGCCAAGCATAGAGATGTATAAGTGGACACTAAGCTGTCTAGGTATTAAAGGAGCCTAGTTGGCACCCTGGATCTTCACGGTTCCTAGACTGTCATGCAAGAGCATCCAAAAGCTCTCACCACCCAGGTGGTGCTCAGAAGCAAGCAGAGAGAAGATCATCCTTCAGGCCAGACAAAAAATCACTACAAGGGAGGGATATGACATGGACTCGTTGCCCTGGGAAAACACCAACATCAGGAAACCAGGCAGCACCAAATCAGGGCACTCAGACCAACAGGTGGGCAGACACCCAGTGAATGTAGGATGCCTTGAGCATCCCCTTCCCACTGCTGCCAAAGTGGCATTTACATAAGTTCTTCTTAAATTAACTAAATAAGGAGGTCATGAGATTGACATGACTCTGTTGTCCTGGTTGCCTCTATGAGCAAACCAAAATCTAAGGTTACAAAATTAAAATGCTGAAGACAACCCACCACACATAACCATCTCGGCATTCAGCTAGATGCAAATCTTTTCCCTTCCTCCCCCTCCCCTTTCCACCCTCCCTCCCTCTCTTTCTTTCCTTTCTTTCTTTCTCTCTCTCTCTTTCTCCCTTTCCTTCTTTCCTTCTGCTCTTTCTCTAAGTATTTCCTCTGGCTCATGTTCCTAGTGTGCTCCTAACTACTTCTCTTTCGGCCCTGATTCATTCTAGTCAATTTGGGGTCAAATGAACTCTTAAAATGTTAGCAACAACAACAACAAAATATCCAGTTAGTCTCATGTTTCAAGAAGCATTCTAAAAACAGGGGATATATTTGGTGGCATATGAGTGGGAGGGGAAACTCAATCTTTATGAGCTTTTATTCTACTGCAGAAGACACAACGTAAATATATTCATGACTATCGGAGATAATGCCAGATAGTGGTCTGTACTATAAAAAGAAAAGGAAAGTAAGGAGATAGACAAAAGTGGGATTGGAGGTGGGACAGATATTTTAGATGGAGTGATTAGGCAGAGCATCTCTAATTGTCATCTGAATAGAGATTACGATAGAGAGACCAGAAAAGCAGTTAAATCACAAAGATTATTATCTAACTTGAAAGAGTTGTTCAATTAATATCTGATATGGCTTTTTTGTTATTAAAATATTCTACACCAGGATTTCTTTCTTTTTATTTTATTTTATTTATTTGATAGAGTGAGGGAGAGAGAGATCACAAGGAGGCACAGCAGCAGGCAGAGAGAGAGGGGGAAGCAGGCTCCCTGCTGAGCAGAGAGCCGCTGTGGGGCTCGATCCCAGGACCCTGGGATCATGACCTGAGCCAAAGGCAGAGGTTTAACCCACTGAGCCACCCAGGCGCCCCTACACCAGGATTTCTATGGCTTATTTCTTTTCTTATCCTGGGGCCTCTTATCGACTCATGTATTTAACTATGATAAATATGATCAGAAGATGATGTGCACATTTCTGCCTGGTATTCTGGTCACCTTACCAAACTGCAGACTTTTATATTTAACTAACTGATAGCTGGCTCAACAGAAGTGATCCAGAGGTACACATTATACATCCTGTTGACCCTGAAATAGATTATTTCCAGGATCCTTCTCATATTTCTCTATTAACTCAGTAAACAAATATAGAAAACTGTAGTCATCCTTGACTGCTTTTTTTATGGAGCCACAATCTTTGTTTATTTTGTCTCTTCAATATAAAAGGCAACTTCAATCCATTCTTACCTCTCTAAGTCTTTATAATCTCTTATTTGAACTTTTGTGGCCATTTTCAGGATGGTTTTCTAGGCTTCAATCAAACTTCCCAAGTGCTGCCCTCACTGAAGATATTTATTTATATGATTTTGTCATTCTCCTTCTTAAAACTATTTCAATGGCTTCTTAATGCCTAAGGGACAAAGTGAAAGCTCCTTATAAGACGCGACTTATCATATAATTAAGCTTAAATTTCAGCATGCTCTTGTGACTTAGTCTGATACTTCATTTTTTAGAATTCACTTTAAACTGTCAAGAAGAACTTTTAGTGAAAGCTACCATGACTTAAAACTTTCTCTTTGGATTTTGCGGTGCCATATTTAGCAGACATTTGTAGGCATGATGCCAAGATTCTCTCTGAGGGCTTTTATCATTTTTGTGCCCCAACGCTTCCTTCTTATTATCCTTGCTTCTAACTTCCTGCATCTGCTTCTATGTTAAGGCCTGTCCACAGGCCTCTGCAGCCCATTTCCAAACAGTAGGAGTACCCGGGGTCAGTAACTTCATGGAGCAGACTTTGAAAAACTCCCTACAGGAGTATGAAAGTTCATCTCTTTTGCACTGAGTAGGAAAGAATTCTGAGTAGCAGTTCATCCTTCAGCTTGTTCCGAACGAACCAGGCTATAGCTGAGACTTGGCCTGAAATTACACATGTGCTCGGCTTCTTACTTCCTCCCTCACTAGTTTCTTCAGAAGCGCTTTCCTAATAAATCACTAGAATGTGAATTATTATGTCTCGGTCTGCTTCCAAAGACATGCCTTGAGATACCCCCTCTCCTAATTTCCCCCATACTCTCTGGTTTCTCTTCATCTCTCTCTATTGACAGCTTTTCCTTCTCCATCCAATGTGTAAACGCTTGGTTTCCTCAGCGCTCAGTCTCAGATGCTTTCTTACTGCACTCCATACTTGTCTGGAGGCAATTTCATCTATCCTGATGGCTAATGTTACAATCAGTTTTTCCCCCATTCACCTAGACTTTCCTCTGAACTTTAGACAATATATTAAAAGCCTCCTCAACATTCCCATTTGGTTGCTCACAAGAAACTCAAAATCTACCTCCACTCCTATTCCGTACTTTAGGTGACTGATCACATTGTCAAAGAAAATCCACCAAAGAATTGTTATAAGAATCTATTAAAAATAGGTAGAAGAAGGCCCCAAAGGAATATTCAAACTTGAGGGAATAGGGTAGAAAATTTTTTTGGGCTACTTTCAGGAATAAATAAACTTTTCATCTGGTTTAGCAGCCACTGGACAATCTGGTTTGCATCAATAGGGATGGAGAAAAACAAAGACAAGTTAATGTTATATGTTAGAAGATGTAGGTGGAATAGCTGAAAGATCAAGAATATTCCAAGGCCACAGTGGGAAATTCTCTGTCCTTCAGTCTCTCACATCATTCTGAGGACACATGACTTCCCTCTATCTCATTTCCCTCACCATGGAAATGTTCTCTTTCTCCTGAATTACTCTAACAACCTTCAAAATAATCTCTATATACTCTGACCCTTCAGATCTAGCTTATAATGGTTTTTTTTTGCTTATAATGTTTTTTTTAAATATTTAGTAATATAAGAGATTATAAAAGGCTATAGAATGTGTAAGGCTAAAATACCAAAATACTCTTCTATTCATCAGCCAGCTTGAGAAGCTCTCTATGTGCCTTTCCCTGATCCTATTCAACTTTGTCATCACTCAGACATGGCCATTATTGTGACTTTCAGTCTTAACATTTAGTGCCTTACTGTCCTTAAAATTTCATTTTTTAATCATTTCTGAAATATATTATTGATGTTTCCTGTGTTTCAAGTGTTTACTTATAAAATAATACCATTAGTAGTATTCTGTGAATTGTCTTTTTCACTCAAAATTTAATCCTAATGTTCATGCATGCTATGTTCTTTTTAAAATTTTCACTGCTTTGTAATATTCTATTGTATATAAATATAATACAAGTTATTTATCCAGTCTAATGTTGGCAGATTTGGGGAGTGTTATCTTTTTATAAAATTAATTAGTTAACATCTAAAAAGTCATTTTAATGAATATTTCTATATATGTCTTTTGATATATATATGCAAGGGTTTCTTCAAACATTTAAGAGTAGATAGAAATATGAGGTCTATGGGGATGTAAATCTTTGGCTTTACTAGAGAATGTCAAATAATTTTACAAAACATTTGTACCAATTTCATATTCATAATTTTACCACTAGTGTATGAGAAATTCAGCTGCTCTACATTTTTTTTCAAGACTTGATAGTGAGGTCTAATCCATTCCCCATCTAGCAGTTACTGTGACCTTTTATAAATTCAAATCTGATTAAGTCACCCAAACCCTGACTAAAATCCTTTAATGGTTTCTCATTGATCCTAGAATAAATTCCAAAGGTTTAACATTGTCAAAGGATTCTTTTTCGTCTGACCTCTCCATCATTTATATTTTATAACACTCTCCTTGTCTTCTATCTTCACACTGACATTCAGTTTCTCTTTTCTGCCTGAAGGCCTTTATGCCTGATAAACTTTTTCCTGGATCTCTTTCTTTTCTATTTATTTCCCTGATTGACTTTGCTTCTTTAATCTCATGTTAAATATCACTGTGTTAGGAAACTTTTCTTGACTTTTTAGAATTTATTATGCACCCTCTTCATTGACTACCAGAACTATACATTGTTTTTTCTAAATACATTATTTATCACAAAAATAATTCAGAAATGAAGTGTGTATCTTTTTAATGTGTCTGCTAACCTTTATGTTTAAATCAGGCCAGTCTTTGGTTCTGTGTAGTTCAAAAATTTATTTTGGGCAATGCTCACTATATGTGTTGAATGAGAATGACTAATACACACACACACACACACACACACACACACATTATATTTTGATTTTGATTTCAGAAGTAGTAGATTATTATTCAGCTAATATTCATGTCCTTCCTATACTCCCAGTTCCCTCAACTTCCAAGTGAGGAGTATATTTTTCTGTGCCATTGATATCAATATTAGCCATGACCTACTTTGACCAATGGAACATGGAAGGTATGATGAGAGCAGAAATTTGAAATGTGCTTGTCCTTTAAGGCATGGCGTCTTGCCTTCCACCATCACAGTAAGAATATGTTCTAGTTAGCTTGCTAGTCCCTCAAGAAGAGAGTCATATGAGATCCAACTGGGGCCACTATGGATCAAATACCATCTAATCTGCAGGTTGAGATACAAGTGCTTTTTTCTGTAAGCCACTGAAGTTTGTTGGCTAATTGTAGAGACCAAAAGTTAACAGACACACTAGATAAATTTTAAAATAGAGATGAAAGTCTTGAAAGGAAACAAAGTTTACAGATTTAAGTTTTCTCAAGTAATTAGCAATAAAATAAAAGGAATCCAATTTAAGTTGAAATACAAATAGCTGCTCAAGTCAATTTTTTTTCTGTGAAGTAACTGGCATGAGAATAAAATATAAATTTAAACATTGGAAAATCTGAGTGGAAGACATCTTTATTTTAAACTCTGATTATAAGCATTTTACCACATAAATCCTTTCATGTTTTGGGGCATAAAACAATAAGGACCATAGCCATTATGAGCTATAACTGACAATTTCTCTGAACATTTTAAGGGCTGGCTTTAAACTGAACGTTTTCCATTAGCTGTACAGAAAAGGTTTTATAATCCTTTTTGTGATGACCCCTACTTTTCAAAGCTGAAATATAAAATACTCTTAACCAATTACCCGCTATACCTAATGTTCAAGTCTAGCTTTTTAGTCATAAAGAAAAAAACCCATTTAAGTTTCAGAGGTAGTGAGCAAATCATAACTAAAAGCATATAATTTAAGTCATGCAGATACTACAATTTAAATGCAAGTTATACCTGCTAAGACTATTCCTGGTTAAAGCAGCTTCTATGATATGGAAGTTTCTCTAAACTCCTAGGCTTAAGAGAGTGAGACTTTGCCACAATACAAGCTTGATGCCTGAATTTGCCTCCCTTACAAGGAGAGTCAGCATCCTCTTCTTACTTGGCAGTGGTCTTATGCTAGGTTTCAACAATACTCACATGCAGAAGCAGTCATTCTATGGAATCATCATAAATTTATGACCTATCCCCCGGCTATAGTCAGTTTTACTAGGAACAATCTTCTGACTCAAGCCAGGCTGGTTCTTTCCCTGAAAAATGAGAATTAGAATTACAATTCTCTGTAAAATGAGAATTGGGGTCTAAAATATTTTAAGGATGAGAATAGATCTCTATAACTTCCCTGATCATCTACCTCTAGCTTCTGAGATAAATTCTGGCCTGGCTAGCCATTATAGGTAATTAGAAGTGACATGAGAGATAGAACGTAATTAGATCTACTGTGATATACCTGGAGGTCAAGTGATATAAACATAAGCATTTTTTGTGGTTATATGGATGTGAGAGACAGAAAGTGAGACCATGCTTAGCAAAGCAAATCAAGCCAACATAGCAGGCATGCAGAGATTAAAGATGGAGTTCCTGTCTGGATTCTCGTTCTTTTTACTCCTTTGACAAGAGGCCTATATACAGATACATCTTTTCATGTAAGACAGTGAAGACTCAGATTCTAGGCTGCTCATTTTTCTGTCAAACTCTCCTGTGACCAAATGAGATATTTCTCATCAAAACCTAGGACTGGAAATGTCAACAGCAGGCTGCTAGGGCATGTCTCTGTATATTCCAATTCTGGTTTCTCTTTTTGTTCTTAGCTGAACTTCTCTGTGTAAAATCAAACCTTTCTCAGCTCAATGTGCACAGGAGATTGCATATATATGGATGGTTATAACTATGTTGGTAGAGATGTAGAAAAGCATTGTAGTACCTTCTATTTTTTTTTGGAGAAGGGTGGGGGTTATTGAGACTTAAGTTGGTTTTTCTTTTTTAAAACCAAAGAATATCAATTAAACTAAATTTTGTCCCAGTTCATTTGTTAAGGTTCTAACCCCCGAAGTGACTGTCTTTGGAGGTAACTAAGCAGACAGGGCCTATAAGAAGATCAAGTTCAGAGCATTGATCCAGTGGGATTCGTGTCCTTATAAAAAGAGATTCCAGAGAGCTCTCTATCCATGTGCAGACAGAAGAAAAGTCATGTAATGACACAATGAAGGCAACCCTCTACAAGCCAGGAAGAGAGTTCTCTCACTGGAAACCAAATTTGCCATCACCTTGATGATGGACTTTCTAACCTCCAGAACTGTGAAAAAACAAATGTCTCTTGTTTAAGCCACCCCACTATGGTATTTCGCTATGGCAACTCAATCTGACTATACAAATCATCAATAAATTCCATGTGTGAAGGTGAAGGGGGCCTTTTTTTTTTTTTTTAACCTGAGAGTCCAAAATTTATAGTGATACCAGATAACACAACAACTTGTAAGTTGCTATAGCTTATGAAACATTTCCACTGGAACATATATCTTTCATTAAAAACACACACAGAGTACTTCTACGGCATGCTTAAGAATGACATTTTTCTTGAACAAAATCAATTTCCATTTAATGTATTACTACCTAGAATTATGTCTGCCTTTCTGACCTGGGGGATATTGCCATGCGGAAAGAAAGGGAAAGTTGTAAACAACAGACCAATACAACATAATAAGTACTCTAAAAGAGGTTATGTACAACTTGCTGTGAGAGAACAGAAGAGCAATTAATTAAAAATAAAGAAAAATTTACATATAGGTTTTTAAACTTTGAAACTTCTCTCACATGAAATAAAATGGTCTTAAAGTCCTTTGCTGTTATGAGATCTTTATATTATTGTACAGCATTAATTTGCTAGAGAGAAGAGCCAAAGACAAATGTAGAACAGATGTTTGAAAATTGGGTAGAAGCAAATAGAGTTAAGAAGAAAAAAAGTAGTAGGAAGTATCATTATCTAAAATTTTAATTACTAATCATACTGCTTTAGGAAATTATAGGTATTGCTGAGCCCAGAACATGAAGGCAGCAGGAACTAGTGTGAAGAGGGTGAAGAAATCAAAAAGATCATTGACCAGGAATATCACTGTGATAGTAAATAATTTATGTAGCTTGCTCCCATGGTGGCCTTTTTCAAGATGGGAACCACGTTGATTCCTCCCTTGTGACCTCTAGCCCTGACGATAATACCTGGCACATTAATATGTGTTCGATAAATCCCAGTGACAGATTAACTAGTATAATAAAGTTCAGTTATGGGGTTTGTTGAAGAGGGAGCTACTAAGGTACATTGGGTATCCAGGTGAGATCATGAAAGAAAAATGTGACTAAAAAAGATCTTGCATGTACTTTAGACTTTTTACATAATCCTAGATATCCTTCCCCATATGATGCCTTAGAATTCATATTTTCCTTTCATCTTTCATATATAGTCACTGTAGGTCACGTTAATGAATGCTCTTCTATTTCAGCAAGTGAAATATTTCATTTACCAAAGAATAGCTATAAGCAGTGAAAATTCTGATAGCTTTCTCTAATTGAAACTACATTACTGGTTATACCCTCAAGTATAGATCTTATATCTACTTATTCTGTGATGCTAAGAATCATGACACTATTATTAAAATAGAGACAAAATATTCTTCAGGTCAGGAAAAAATTGGTGTCTGTGACCAAGGGAATTATGTATTACATTTCATCACAGAGTTGTCACTCTTGTGATATACTGTAAAGCACTAAAAGCTATTGTTCCCGTGAATTATAACTCCAAATACCTTCACTCTAAGGATTCATTTTATCAGGATCTCAGTATATTATACATCACCACTGTAATGTGTAACATATTTCCAGTGACATATCTTTATAGAACGTTATAGGCTAAAGTAGAGTAATTATCATTATAGGAAAATTTTACAAGAGATTTTATGCTGTAATTCCTATGTTCAAAGTTATTTAAGTTGTCTCAGTAACAAGAATGTTAAAAATATTCATTGGTTATATTGTAAAATCAGTCCTTAGGGATTTTAAATTATTATCAATTTTTAAGAGGTCTCTTATGAGAAAAAAATATTTCATCAATAAGATAGTAAAAATTTTCAATGCATGCTCTTCATTTTATAGCTTGTGCCAAGGGGCCGTTCTGCAGGAAAGCAAAATAAAGAAAGAAAAATATTAAAGACTCAATTTTGCTGCATTAAAGTAATTCATAAGCAATTGTAGAAACAGAAAACTGTTTAAGTGCAAAAATCTTGCTACATTATCTGTCAGGTCATAAAACATTTAAATGGGGTCTAAAATATTTTAAATATAAGAAATAGATCTCTATAAACTTACATGGCCATCTACCTCTAGCTTCTGAGTTAAATTCTGGCCTGGCTAGCCATTAGTAGATAATTAGAAGTGACACGAGAGATAGAACATTCAACGCAGACTTGTTTTTTCAGACTTAAGAACCTAGTTACTTTATGCAAATTGGTAGGAGACCATTATCATGCAGCCCTGGCAATCAGAGTTTAATTTGTTGATAGCCTTGACAGTTGTGGCCAGAGTATAATTGACATGGGCCCTGGTGCAAAAAAATAAATTGGGCTGTGCACAAAACTAAACAACATAATTACCAACAATTAGACATTAATTACGAAATAGCAGATTCTCAAACCCTTCTGAATTTGGCCAAAGCTAGACCTAATTATATTTTAATGTTGTGAAAACATCTATGTTCCTGAAATAATCAGGTGTTCAGAGGTGCTTCCTGCAGATTTTGTGTTTTGTAAGGAATTATTTTAGGAAATTAAATATGTTTATATTTGTGGATGATTTATTAATCACAGAAAAATTAATGAGGTGAGATTTACACTAATCTGGTAATCATTTATCTACTTTACCTATTTTACTTGATCATTATTAGAACACTGATATACAAAGAAATGAACATTTTAGAAATATATGAAACAAAGTATTTTGGTGATTATGATAAGGAGGAGGAACACGAAGAGATGCTCAAGGCAAAAAAAAAAAAAAAAATCACTAATTACTTTCCACCAGAAACCCTATTCAATATTAGAATCCACAGGAGCAGTGCCAAAACACAGTGCCACAGCCTTGATAATAAGTTTGTACTATCAGATGGGGCATAAAAAATATTCATATGAACAACATTTTAGCACATTAAATGTCTCATTAAAATTATTAATTAACCCCCCCACAGCACCCCTTTGGAATAAGAGATGTTTCTGATTAGAATGTAGATGAAGAATATTATCAAATTTTAACAGTTTATCAATTTCTGGATAAACATTTCCTTATTCCATATCTTATGATCTCCAGAGCTGAGGCTGTGATCTGTGGGTTCTCCTACCAGGCAGGCATGGAACAATCCACCCCTTTTACTAGCTGTATATTCTAACTACTTGTGACTGACAGATTATTCTGTGCAGAAAACTGCAGGTAAAATGAACATCCATACTTGCTTGGAAAAACTCACCTATTCTGTTTTATTTTTCCCTTCAATGCATACTAAGATTTTCAACTGGCCAGGGACTGTGCACTTTGTTCTCCAAGGGAAATGATTCTTTTCATTGTTTTACGTTAGTCCTCCTGATTTCTACATTTCACATTCTACTCTTCTGGATTGATAATTAAAAGCTTATCTATCTTTTTATCTATCTACTTGGAAGTTTCTTTTTAAAAGTATTTTAAGTAGAATGCTATTTTCTGACTCCTGCTTCGTATTCTCCTACACTATTTAAATCTCTCATAGAACCTGCAAGTTATTCAACCCAACGGCCTTTCTAAGTCTCCATTCAAGACAATGTAGTACCGGATAGTTCTGAGCATTTTAAATTTCTTGAAACCTTCCCCTACCATAAATTCTATGATGTTATTTTATTAATTGGTTTAAAAAAATTGGTGGCTTCTCAGTAGCTATCAACATAATTTAAAGGTCATGATCATTGAGATTCAGATTGACAATGGTCTACCTTGCTTCATACTTCCTTGGTAGCCTCTAATCTTTATTTCAGATTATAACATGTACTTTTACATCCATTTTCCTTTATTCTTTTTGTTTCCACACCTGGCAATATCTTAGTTATCTTTAATTTGTCCTGCCCTGTAATATTATAAACTCTTGCCTATATCGCACACCACTCAGCAGAAAACTAAACCGCTGGCCCATCTGAACGACAGTGCATGGATTTTTTTCTTGTCTTGATAATGCCTAGCCCAAAAGATCTGGCATATTGGAAATTATTAAATGTGTGTTTGTATGATGTGTTTTCAACTTGAAGTTCATATGTGTCTTGGACCTAGAAAAAGGTGGTCTTATATCAAAGTGCCTGAGACTGAGTGAGGTAAGGGTAGAAAAAAGCCAGGTAACAGAAATACATAAAAAAACAAAAATTCAATACTACAGTCTTTCCTATTATTTATGATAATTTTATTCCTCCCGACTAGTATATGTCTGAACCAAGTATAAGCCTGATTTGAGAGGGCATCAGAGATATATACAGAAGAAAACTTGGGGGGCGCTTGTATGGCTCAGTGGGTAAAGCTTCTGCCTTCGGCTTAGGTCATGATCATAGGGTCCTAGGATCGAGCCCCGCATTGAGCTCTCTGCTCAGCAGGGAGCCTGCTTCCCCATTCTCTCTCTGCCTGCCTCTCTGCCTACTTGTGATCTCTGTCTGTCAAATAAATAAAGTATTATAAAAAGAAAGAAAGAAAAGAAAAGAAAGAAAGAAAGACAGAAAGAAAGAAAGAAAGAAAGAAAGAAAGAAAAAGAAAACTTGGCTTACTTCCTTCCAAGTTGGAGAAATTGCTGAAGCATGGTGAATTATTAGAGAATCAGAAACATGAAGATCATATTGAGAAAAAGTTTTCATACATAGGCTCTTAAATCACTAGTACAGTTATTTATGATAACACTGAAATTAGTGATTGAGGGAGAAAGCACTACAAATTGTAATACATAGGTAGGGTGCCTGTTATTTGGACAGTGTAGAAACATATACAGAAAAATAAAATGTTTTCTTAAGACAACACTTGAGAGACAAAACTAAAGTGAAATCTCAAGTGTCTGGATTTCAGAGCTTTGTTTAAAAAATATACATTTACTGGGTTCCAATAAGAGCAAAACAAAAGGCAGAGATATATTGGAAGAACCAAAACAAAAGAATATAAACAATCACAACAAAATCCATTTTGAACCATTTTATATGGAACTACCAATTTTGAAGAGAATAATAAAGTGAATAACTAATGAATGTGTCCAGTTTTAAAGAACTTCTTGCAAACATTCCATTTTTGGTATTTAAAAATTATATTCTTACCATAATTGTTTGAAAGAAATTGTATATGCAAATCAGTGTCTCTGTAACTGCTTAAAATCAGCAGGACTGACCACTTGCATTCCAAGAAAGAAGGGCACGGAGCTAATTGACCCTGCCAGAGACTAAGTGTACCTACTGTGTTTCAATTTGGGGTGCAATTACATGTCTGTGCAAGTGTTCACATGCCAATTATTGCACTTCAAAAAATCTGCATGTTACTAATAACTCTGCCACTGAAGAGGAAGAAGAGAAAGTATTCTCTAAACAATGCAATCAGAACAGTATAGGCAATTAACTCTGCTATTTAGTATAAAGTTGAGAGCACTAAAGACTGAAGTAATAAATATTCACAAACACTTCATCATTATACAGAATCGCAGAACAGCCACACATTTTTAATACACAATGCAGGCAGTCATATTAGTAAACTTAATGGCATCTAAGAAATGATGAAATGCTCACAGCCTTGAGCTTGTAATGAGATAAGCTTGTAGCCTGATCAGCTTGCATACAAATCATCTCATCTGAATAAAATTAATGTTTGATTTTTATATCTCTCCTCAAGCACTGCTGAGCCCCCCTTTTTATTTTGTGAACAATTATAGAAAGGAAAAATAAAAGTGTAGCTGGGATATGATGTATCTGTGGGAGGGTCTCTGACACATGACATTTTAAGTTCTCATTTCTAGTGCTGAACGTAAGACTTCTTATTTATTGTAAAAATTAAGAATGGGTGCTTTATACTAAACAAAATGTAATAAATCTTTAAAAGATTTTACATTAACATAAACATTTATATTTGGGGTACTTTCACATTCAAAATAACAATAATAAGATGGTAGTACTTAATGTTGAAAGGACGGACTTTCAGATTTAATTGAATTTTTTATCTTTCCTTATATTCTTATTTTAAGGTTATAATATTAAAGGAGATAAATGTGTTACAGATATGTCCTTGTAACATCAATAAAACTAGTAAAACTAGGAAATTATATGAGACTAAATTTTACGTTCAATATTTTAAATTCCAATGCATATCATATCCTTAAATGCTTTTTGAAGTGAATTAATTGTTACATATTTTACTTTAAAAAGATTCCAAGCATCTAAGATATTGCTCTCTTCCCTGAACATCTCATTTGATGACCAGTAACATTTAGCATTCCCATAGCTGTGAAAGAGTGGGTGCTTTATACTAAACAAAATGTAATAAATCTTGAAAAGATTTTACATTAACATAAAAATATTTATATTTTGGGTACTTTCACATAATCTCTTGATATTATTTGGGTATATTTCACATAATCTCAATTTCTCATTTCCAACCTATACTGGGAAAGAAAACTACAAAGAAAACTATTTAAAGTTGAAACTCCTTGTGGGCTATTTCTGTTTAGACTAATTCTTGAATGGAAGTCTCAAATGCATTCCCTCAATACATGACTTGTAATTATTTAGAACACTGTATCAAATTTTATCTCCAAAAATAAAATTAGGAAGGATAAACATGGTTCTCAATAAAATGGATATAAAGCCATCCATAAAATAGAGAGTATCGAGGAAAATATTTCATTAATAAGCTAAGTTGAAACTCGAACTCTGTTTCTTGAATCATCCTAGCTTGTTAATATGTATTCATTTCATTATATCCATATAGACATCTCCTAAACGTCACCACTGAGTATTAAGTGAGTTTAAATATAAACTGTATACCATAAGACCTGGCAAATACTACATGCTCAATAATTGCATTATTATTCAAGGACAATTACCTCTGAACTTCAACTCCCTCTTATTCTTATATATGCCCAAAAAGAGTCAGTTGCACTACTCCTCATACATGTTTTTGGAAGCTGAACTTTTCCATTAACCAAAAATCATAAAATCTGGGAAGAATCTTCACTCAGATTCCAAATGCTATTAAGTTTTTCTTCTTCAAAGAAACAAAACCCAGAGATCATAGACAATGTATTTTGAGTGTGGTATATATAGGAAATTATGTCAGGGCTTCCCAAGACAACCCTCAGGCTCAGTAATTCTCTAGAAGACTCTTAAAAACCATTATACTCATAGTTATGGTTTACTACAGAGAAAGGATGCATTTTAAAATCAACAAAGGGAAAAGCTGCATGGGGCAAAGTCAGGAGTCCCCTCCCAGTGAAACTGCTTGGGGACACACTTAAATCTCCTATCAATGATATGTGATAACCCATGGAAAATGCTTCCCATCAGGGAAGTTCACTTCTAGATATCCAGAATTTTTACTGGAGGTCAGTAAAATAGGCCGATAGTGCCAACAAGACTGACCTCAACTACTCAGATCTCAGCTTCCCTCAGAACAAAAATAGGCGCTCATCATACATTATAATATTAACTTAAACTTACGTGGGTCAAACTGGTACAGTATGGCCCCAACTTCAGGCATAAAAACAACAACGACGCTGACGACGACAGCAACAGGTGTTCACCTTAAGTACAAAGTGGCCCAAGGCCTCAGGCATATAAAAATATTCTTATGCAGTAGTGTATTTCAAGGGTTCAGAATTATCTCCTAAAAAACCAGCCAAAGGCTGGTACTGAAGATAAGCCTTTCTTTGGAATGTATAGCCTTTGAGTCCTTCGGGTCTGTTGAATTAACCCTTTTGCGCCCTTTCATATAAAGTGGAATTCAAATCAATAGACCAACACAGAGAAAAAAAAAAAAATCTTGGCACTAAATGAAGATTGGTGAATGTATACATCTATATATTTTATTAAAATAAAATCTTAAGTTACCTAATTGTAACTTTGTGAAATTTGTAATAATAGCCCATTTTAAATTACTTTTCTGATTAACTGACCAATTTCCATAATTCAAGTGCCTCACTCAATAGCAGGTCTAACTGATAGTTGTAGTTAAAGCTCGGGTTTATGCTTTTATGCCCTTGTTTCTTAGATGAGGCCTTACCTTGTCCCTGTCACTAAGGCTATTCTATAGCTTTATTTTCCCCAGATTCTTGCATAAAATTCTGGGCCCTAGGGCTGGACATCTCAGCTCTGTCTCCTGACTATCATGATCCAGCCTCCCGTCCTGATCTCACACCTGCTGCCAGGTTCACAATCAAGTTCTGCAATCCTGCTAACACACAGACCTCCTGCTTGAACTCTATAAGACAGCCTGCCTGACCTGACGCTCTCACTACAGCTTCTGGATTTCCTGCATGTCAGACGGAGCTGTCTTTCAATTCCCTGTGGCTTTCTCTGAAGCATCAGCCCTACAACAGTGTGTAAGCTTATCCTGTTCCCAGTTTTTTTTTTTTTTTTTTAAGGTTTTATTTATTTGAGACAGAGAGTACTAGCTGGGCTGAGCAGAGTTAGAGGGAAAAGCAGACTGCCTGCACAGCAGGAAGCATGAGGAAGGGCTTGAACCAAGAACCTGTGATCATGACCTGAGTCGAAGGCAGATGCTTAACCGACTGAGCCACTAAGGTGCCCGTTTCCAGGTTTTTACGTGGGTTCCTCTTGTGGAATGGTAGATCTCACAGGACTACTCTACTTAGAAATACATTTCTTATTCCCATAACATGCAATCAGAAAGTATTTAGGGATTTAGATAGTGGCCATTAAATATCAGGCATAGTTCTAGTGCCTCAATGTATGTTCAAATGATTGAATGTCTATGTTGACAAATGCATTTACATTAACACCCCCCCACACCTACATACATACATGTTCCCAGTATTTTCTTTAATAAACAAACAAAAAATGATCAGTATGTAGAACTCTCTAGTTAGTCCCTTTTTTTCATTCTTTGTTCTTTTCACAGTCTCCTAGGGATCTTTTAGTGATTTGCTAATGTGTCTAATCTAGATCAGATCACTTTGCAGTCCTGCCAAAGATACTATACCCTGACCCTGACCGTACAAACGTTATATTTTCTACTCCACAGATTCTAATCTGCACTACTAATTGTAAAACTAATACTCTTTGCCATTGCACGCCCCTCAAGGTGCTGGAGAATGCCATAGGGTCATAGGCTCTCTGGCATTAAAAGCAAAGAATAAAAAAAATGAATTGCCCTCTCTTAGTATGAGCAGCTGTAAATCCAACAAGTACATGACCTTTACTTCTCCTACTCCTGGAGGGAAGCTCTTGAATTTGCTAACGTTCAGACCACCTCAGGGAGGAGGGGGGAGAGGGAAAGGGATCTGTCATCAAATTAGTATATCAGTACACACTAGGCAAGTATAACAAAATAAAATATTTCATAAATTGCATGAGATAAATCATGGAAATACAACCCTACAAAAGCAGAAAACAGACATAGTTGAATCCTCTGAGGCAGCCTCAGTTTAGATCCCACTTCACATATTTAGTTACAAATCAGACGGGTAGGTATCCCTAAAATTGTCGTTCGGAAGTCAAAACACAGCGCATGCTCTGTGCTTATGGTGAGTGTCCTTCCTTTTTCTGAGCGTGAACTTTAAAGTATAAGTATAAAGTATAAACTATAAAGTAAGTATAGTATGGATTCTGATGCTGTAAACAAAAACATTTTAGTGATGTAGAAATGCCATTATCAAGGCATGTTGAAAAGAAAAAGGTAAGTTCTTGGAATTCGTATTTATACAAAATGTTACATTTACTACCATAAAGCAGTACTTATAGGACACAGACTATTTCTTGAGGAAATTCCGAACTGCCACAAATTCCCGAAGTGTCACAAATAGTCACTGAGAAAGTGATCGATAGGTTCTGACAATATATTTGAATTTAGTTACAATTTTAGCCAGAGCTAGAACTAGGAAAAATAAATAAGTGAATTTAGTGATTGGTGGATCCAACCATTTTCTGTAAGCAGCTCACTTTTGTTGAGAGCTTAGCTTATCTAGCACTTCATGTGTGTCTTTCATTTTTAAAATTATCATTATATATATATATTATACATATATAATATATTATTATTATTATTATTTTTTACAAGTAATGTTTTGAGCACTTACCATGTATCTGGGCCTTTTCTGGATATTGAGGGCATTGTGTTGAATCAGACAAATAAATAAAGGTTCTTAAGGGGCTTATAGTCCAGCAGAAGTGGGGCCAACTAGTAAGAATTTGTGTTACGCCTTGAAGAAAATAAAGTGGGATGGCATGATACAGAGTAATGGAGAAGTCTTAATGCAAATTCACTGATGGGATCCCTTGGGTGGCTGATACGTCTGACTTAGGCCCTGGTTGTGATCTTAGCCTGGGATGCCCCAAGTCTGGGCTCTATTCTCATGGAGCAGTCTGTTTCTCTCTCTGCTCTCCCCAAACCCTGCTCATGCTCTCTCTCTCTCAAATAAATAAAAACTTTAAAAATAATGAAAAAATTAAAAATAAAATAAATTCAGTGATCAAGGAAGCCTCTTGTAAGGATTTATATTTAAGCACAGATCCAAATAAAAGAAGATGATTCTGGGATGAGCGTTATGGGAAGAGGAATAAACCATTGTCCAAGTGGACAAGAGCTTGGAGAACTCAGGAAGCAGGAAGACCAATATGGCTGAAGAACAGTGAGTGTATAGCAGGGAATAGTATGAAGTAAAGTGGCAAGTTAGTCCAGAGCCAGATCACAGAACCTTGTAGACCAGAGTAATAATTTTGTATCTAAGTGTACTGCGCAGCCATTGCATGGCTGAGTGGCATGTGCTAGGAAAATGGATTGTAAAGAGTTAAGATTGGAAGCACTGGTGACCTGGCAACCACAACAGGGATATAGGTGAGAGACAGTGGTATCATGGAATAGATGTACTAATGGGAATTCATGCAAAATATATAATTTATAATACAGATTATAAGTACTGAAAGCAAGACATGATGTGACAATGTTTAGAGTTGAGGCTTTAATATATGGAAAGATGGTATTATTATTTTCCGATATGAAAAAGGAATGAACTTGTTGAAGGTATGTGAATGTTTCAGATAGGTTTACCATGATGACACTAGTAGACAGCAAACTGGAAATGTCAAGTTGGTAAAAAAAAAAAAAAAGTATTACATATATTTATAATATATTATAATTATATATTATTGTTATATAATACAAAATTACATATGTGTGTGTATATATACAAACTATACATATATACATATATACGTGTGTATATATATACACACATATATATAATTGGAAACAAAAAAGAGATGACTTTGGGTTCTTTCGTAAGACTTTCTATGAACTAGGCATTTTTCAACTTATTGTAGGGGTAGAGGCTAACTTGTAGATCTGTTATTGTTATTGTTGAGTATATATGAATATAATTTCTGTCTGGTGGAATAGGAAAAAAAGCCTATAGTTTCTTGCCCTATAAGACACTAACCAGTTTTGTCTCTAACTCAGAAATTTTGTCCCAACATTCCTTTATTAAACTGCATATTATATAAACAAGCATGTACACATATTTAAACATATACCTACAGATATTTTGGCACATGTTCTTTGGACAAATTTTAACATCCTGTCATCAATTAGTGAGTTAAACAGGTTCTTTGGTATGTGTTTACTTTATACATAGATGAGATTATTGAATTCATTTTTTAGAAAATTATAATGTAATAAATGCAACACTTAAAGATGTATATCTGGGAGCCACTGGCATGCAGGAGATAGCTATGAAATGGGTGAGCCTATATAAAGAGATAATACAGAAAAAATATGTGTGAATGATTCTAATTCTAGAGTGCAGGGGAAAATATGTATCAATTTTATTATGTGCTCGGAAAATCTCTCTGAGGTTTTGATATCTTCATTTTTCAATTAAGGAAATTATGGCTCAGAAAGCCTGAGTAGCTCTCTCAGAGTTTCACAACTAAAAAATGTTAGAAAGCAAATGTAGCTCTGGTCAGTCTGCCTCAAAATTCTGTGTTGTTTTTTTTTTTCCACAAGAGCAAGATAATTCTCCAGATGAAAATAGCTTAATTTTTTTTTTAAACCTAATGGGCAATTTAGTCAATCTCCCTTTTCTTTATTCCTGTCACCCTCCTGGTGTATGCTATTGCTGTAATTTAGGCTCAGCATACAACCTCTTAACCCATATTATCTTACTCAAAGGAATTACTTTAAAATTGTTATGTATAGATCATACAGGACATGTAAATACTATCACAGTATGAGTCATTTTAGTATGGACAAATATAAAAGAGAAGCATATATAAAAGGGCAAGATTTTTAACAAGTATAAATGTAAATTTTTTAACTGAAATTGTATTCATGAACTAATTAGATGATTGAATTTCCTTATTTTTAACTTATGATTTTTCATGGTATAATTATAAGAGTATGCATAATGACCACTGGTTAATCCAAAATCTAAAATTATAATCAATTATATCCATATAAAATTTAAAATGATAATTTTTCAAGTATTACTTCTTCAAATGAAAAAAATTAATTCACAATGAGATTAAAGGCAATGCATAAAGAATATATTATGTATTGCAAATTAAGTAAATGCCATTAGTGCTTTCTTATTCACCACACTTTTTAATATGCATATTTTTGTTATGTAGGTAAATAAAAATAGTTTTAAGGAACTTAGGAAAAATGATAAATCCACATAAATCCACTTATGTAACTTGAATAGTTCGGTGATAAAGAATATTAATCAATTAGAAAAAAATGATGGGGCAGCAATAGTTAAAGGATTGAAGTGATAATGAACACATCATATTGCCCAAATAAAATTTTAAAATATAATACCAATTTTGCTGACAATGATACATTTATGGTAGACTCTAGATCTTCGACCTTACATATACATCTCTTTCTGGTAAACAACAACTACTTGCGGGCAAGGATCATAATAATATTCAACTGTGTATTTCTACGGCATATGAAGGTGACTCCATCATGCATATGTATTCATTTAGTGTCCATGTCTTATACCTCATAACACCTACTCTTTCATAAGAAATATCATTAAAATATATATATATTTTACATATTAAAATATAAAATTCGTAACAGGATAAATTAGAATTTTGACCACTTTTGTCTGCTAGAGAAGTCTTTTTTTTTTTTTAAGATTTTATTTATTTATTTGACAGACAGAGATCACAAGTAGGCAGAGAGGCAGGCAGAGAGAGAGGAGGAAGCAGGCTCCCCGCTGAGCAGAGAGCCCGATGCAGGGCTCGATTCCAGGACCCTGAGATCATGACCTGAGCCGAAGGCAGCAGCTTAACCCACTGAGCCACCCAGGCGCCCCTAGAGAAGTCTTCTAATTGATTTTTGAAACAATTCTTTATTAGAAAAATAAACAAGTTGATGTTGGAATTTGGCTGCTTTAAAGTAGGACTAAAATACTGAAATGTAACTGTGAAAAGTATTCAGAAAATAAATGTTCACAATAATAAATAAAATGGAAAAAATATAACTTTAGCTCTTAGTACCAATGTTTTATTTTAAAAGAATCAACAACTTAAAACCAGATGCTGAAGGTTTGCAATCCTCTATGCCCATTTAAGAGAACTGTAAAACACTTACATAAAATATGAAAAATAAAAATTAGAGAATTTCATGAAAATAATACAATAGGTAAACTGGGTCATTAAAGAATATTAAATATTTAAAATTACTACAATCATTCACAAAGAAATAACTGAAGAGTATAAGGCCTGTAATGTAAGATGCTAGGTCAATGAGTATTTATGGACAGCCAGTCATGTTTGAGATAAATGTTATAAACTCAGAAAGTGATTATTTGTAAAAAAATAAATAAATTCGAATTACATAGAAGCTAAATAAATTATTTGCTTAACTGGTTTTTTTCATACCCCTCCAAATTGTCTGCCTTACATCTCCGGTAATTTGAGAATATTCTAGTCAGATTTCCCACAAACAGAGAAACCAAAATTCCTAGTTTATCTTTAAATACTATGTTTTTAATCCTCAGGTTAAATATTTTACATCTATCTTAAATGGCTTGATGTCTGCCATCAGCCCATAGAAATTTTGATTCAATAAAGCTGAGTTAGGCCCTGGAAATCTGCATTTCAATAAGTATCTCAGGCAATTTGATTCATATACTGTGTGGAGTTCTTTGTGAATAAAATCTCTATAATCGGTGTCTAAGTCTTGCCAATCTCTCTTTGCAGTCTCTAGCTCATAGTCAACATCTTCACAGTATAATTCTATCTCAGTGCAATAATTATCAACTCTTACCGGAATTTCTGCAGTCTTTCCCCCATGACATTGTGGACTGAAAATTAATATTAATCATCCTTAATTCTGAAAATTCCAGACCCTGCCCATCTTCACAAACATTCACAATCATAGTGTTAATCCTTTGTCTGGAACATAACAGATTTATTTTTTGAATTACTGAATAAATCCGTGTTATTGCTAGATCAGTCCTGGAAAATCACTGTTTTAATCAGATCATCCTCTGTATATGAATGCTTTGTGGTTACTGAGGAAAAATTAAAACTTCCTGAAATCTTAACTTGATATTACAAATTGTTTTTGAAATACATCGACTAAGACATCACATGAAATCATTGAACTTACATTTGCCCAAGACTATTTTTTATAATTCCTTAGTTCAATCCTTAATTTCTAATTTTAATCCATCTGTAAATTAATAAATAAGGTTTTGGCAAATCCTTATTAAGAACATGATTTCATGTAAAAAAAACTTTTTCATATGTGTGATAATTATAAATTTAGTTGTAAAAGACATAGATACGTGAAGATATGAAAGTATGCATGACAGTAAATAGCAAATTCTCAATTATATATGTATAATTGTATATAACTATATATACAGTTTGTTATACAGATATATATTTTATATATATATATTTATACAGTTATATATATAAACACACACAGTATTAGACAATAACATTCCCTTTAAGTAAGACTTTGTAGAGCTGAAGGGACCTGAAGCAGAGACATGTAGAAATAGAAGAATATGGGATACCTTTGGGAGATAAAGGGTAAATCAACTTGGCAAAGGCAAAGGGTTTATAGAGAGTTAGAGTATGAAATAAGTTTTAAAGGATAGCTATGTTTTAAGAGATTTATGTCTGCCAGGTCAAAGGATTTGTAAGTTTATCCTATCAGCTCTGTGTTAACTTGATGATTCTGGTGAAGGTAAGTGGGCAGCAGAGTGGTATAAATTAGATGATATTCAATGCTCTTAAAATTGAAAATAAAATACATTGGAAAACCAAAGTGCCTATGTCTTGCTGTTTAATCATATATTTTTTTTTCTTTTTATTTATTTGACAGAGAGAGATCACAAGTAGGCAGAGAGGCAGGCAGAGAGAGAGAGGAGGAAGCAGGCTCCCTGCTGAGCAGAGAGCCCGATGCGGGACTCGATCCCAGGACCCTGAGATCATGACCCGAGCCGAAGGCAGTGGCTTAACCCACTGAGCCACCCAGGTTTAATCATATATTAAATAATCAGTGAGCACTTACTCTATGCCAGGCACCCTGTTAGAGAATGAGAATAAATGTTGGGCAAATCACACGTATAAAGTCACTTAAGGTTTAATGGGAAAGACAGACACTAATTGGGTAATCACACAACACATTAACAACCAAAAACTATGACCATTTCAATAGAAAAACGTACGATGTTTCATAAGTTTATATCAGGATTACAGGAATGGTTTTGCTGAATAAGTGACTTTGAGCTGAGTTCTTGGAGATCATGCGTAGGAAGGGGAGTATAGCACTGGGGAGAAAGCAGTAGAGGGAAAACGTGTGGTGGTCCTGACGTGCCAGGGCACAGGGTACATTCAGGAATTTGAAAGAATGCCAGTTTGACAAAGAGGGAGGAAGTTAAGACTTCCTTCACCTAGCTGGAGAAAAAGGCAGGAGCTGGATTAAACAGGGCTGTTGAGAATGTTTTAGTGGCATTGCATTGGCTTGAGAAGAGCCATGGTGGTGTGTCACTGAAGAATGTTAATCAAAGATTAACACTGAACTTAAAACAATCCACTTAGGCGAGTATATGGGAAGGGCAATCGGATGTCTGGAACATGTGGCTACTCAAATGAGTAATTTATCCAAGTAAAAAATGATGCTGAATTTGGAATTATGATAATTTGGGAGACAGGAGTAAAAGGGCAGACTTCAAGATATTTAGATTAAAACTTAGCCACACTGGCTACTGGAAGTCAGACAAAAAGAGATTTTAATTACATTAGTTGTTTTTTTTTTTTAAAGATTTTTATTTATTTATTTGACAGACAGAGCTCACAAGTAGGCAGAGGCAGGCAGAGAGAGAGGAGGAAGCAGGTTCCCCGCTGAGCAGAGGAGCCCGATGTGGGGCTCGATCCCAGGACTCTGAGATCATGACCTGAGCTGAAGGCAGAGGCTTTAACCCACTGAGCCACCCAGGCGCCCCTACAATTAGGTTTTTAGGCACAACAATGATATATTATATATATAATATATATATATATTATATTATTTATTAAGATATATATATTTATTTCAATATATGTGAGTTCATAAAGTCAACTGTTTTAATTAATTAAAGCTTTATAGTGTTTTTGAGTATGTGAGAAATTTCTCCTTCTTAAAATATTTTATTTTCTTAAGCTGGTCCATTACTTGAATCATTGTTAGCATTTCAGAATTATGCTGTGAAATGCTATGATATTCCCTGTGGGATTTTGATTCAAATCAGATTAAAACTGTGATACAAATGAGGGAAAATTAATACCTTTTAAAAAATATTCCATTTTCCAAACTCATTTTGATACCAAAAATACATTACAAAGTGTAATGATAAATCATATCTATTATTTAATATATTATAATAGATAGCTGTTTCAGCTACTTTTCAGTGTCTGATATTGGCCATAGTGGAGTTGATTCTGGCCTCATTAGTATCAAGGTTTAAAATAACTACACTAAGTGCTTATAGATTATTGTGCATGTCAAAATCTGAAGCTTAAAAATTCAGTAGTACCTAAATTATTCACTTAAATTTATAGGCACACTGTGCATGGTGGAAAAAATAGCATGCTTAAAGAAACTGTGTTCTGCTTTGCTGTATGAAACTTCGTTATTTTTATTACTTTTGTATCTCAGCCAAAATTATCTAAATGTATTGGAGGTTGAGAAGCAAGGGCACATAGACATAGAATTACAGTCAACTATAATGGATTAGGCTCCGAGCTGAGGAGAAGTATATCTTTGACAGGCTGCAAACCATGTACAAAATTATTAAAGTAATAAAATGCAACTTAAATCCTAAACTATTACTGATTCCAAACATGATATAGCATTTTCAAGGATTAATTTTACTTTTGAAGGGGAAAAACCCAACTCTGTATTTAAATAAAATTAGATTATTAAATAGCCATAACCAGTATCGCCTTAATAAATATGGTATAACAATATTAGAAAATCTAAGTAACCCTTACCTTCCTATTCTTCTATAGTATAGCAGCAATATTTTATATAATGTAAAAGAAAAGTTACTTAAAATAATAATCAAAGTAATGCAAACATTTAACAAAAGGATAATTCAACAAAAAGTAATTCATTCTCAAATTAATTCAGAGTATTAAATAAAAATCAGATATATTAAATATTAAACTTATCTTTGGCAAAGGGATATAATTGTTGAATAACTGATTTAACTTCATTTGCCTACTTTGAATTAAAATTGTACACCTTAGAGTTTGGTACATCATCTCATTTACGTTAGTTCTCACAACAACCTTGGTTATGAAAAAATAAAAGCTTATCAACTTAACTGAAGTGTTTAAAGTGACATTTCTAGAAATACGTAATTCTATAAACTGAAACTAGACTTTTTATTTTTTTTAAAGATTTTATTTATTTATTTGACAGAGAGAGATCACAAGCAGGCAGAGAGGCAGGCAGAGAGAGAGGAGGAAGCAGGCTCCCTGCTGAGCAGAGAGCCTAATGTGGGGCTCGATCCCAGGACCCTGAGATCATGACCTGAGCCGAAGGCAGCGGCTTAACCCACTGAGCCATCCATGCGCCCCTAGACTTTTTATTTTAATACCAAAGCCCAGCCCATACTCTTAACAATTACTCTATGATAGCTTTGGTATTGAAAAATGCATTTCTACTAGGTAATAGTAAAAATGAAATTGCAAAATATGATAACAGTACAATAATACAATAATGATGTTGTAGTCATATTAAATTATACATTTTTAAGGTAAGGTATTATATCTTATTTTTCAATTCACCATGTTTATTACAAGGATTTCAAGAAGCAGAAGCAGTTAATAATTATTTGCTGATTAGTCAACACAATAAAACCTCATTAATCAAAGCTAACTGGAAATAGCTTAATCTGAATTAGTGAACATTCAGAATTCAAGGATATCTTTTTTAAGGTATAACAAAAGTCTGCTAAAATATTTATTTTAAAATGTCTCTGAGTTAGCCCTTGATCAAACAGTGAATAAGGTATATTGTCTGCCTGCAGTGTGCTACAGTAAGTACAAATGACATATCTGATAAGGGGTTAATAACCAAAATACATAAAGAACTTATAAAACTCAATACCTAAAAAACAAATAATCCAATTCGAAAGTGGGCAGAAGACATGAATAGACATTTTCCAAAAAAAGACATACAAATGGCCAACAGACACATGGAAAGATGCTCATCGTCACTCATCATCAGGGAAATACAAATCAAAACTACACTGATGTCAACTTACACCTGTTAGAACAGCTAGTACCACAAAGACAAATAACAAGCATTGGCAAGCATACAGAGAAAGGGGAAACCTCTTGCACTATTGGTGGGAATGCAAACTGCTGTAACTACTCTGAAAAACAGTATGGAGCTTCCTCAGAAAGTTAAAAATAGCACTACCCTACAATCCAGCAATTGTAGAGACTAGCTATTTGCTCAAAGAAGACAAAAATACAGATTCTAAGGAATACATGTACCCTGATGTTTATAACAGCATTATCTACGACAGCGAAATTATGGAAACAGCCTAAATGTCCATCAACTGATGAATGGATAAAGAGGTGGTATATTTATATAATAGAATATTACTCAGCCAAACAAACAAACAAACAAAACCCCAAATCTTTCCATTTGCAACAACATGGATGCAGTGAGAGGAGAGTATTACGCTAATTAAAATTAGTCTGTCAGAGAAAGATAAATAACATGATTTCAATCATATATGGAATTTGAGAAATGAAACAAATGAGCAAAGGGGGAAAAAAAAATAAGAGAAAGGGAGGTAAACCAAGGAACAGACTTAACTATAGAGAACAAACCGATGGTTATGGAAGGGAGGTGGGTGAGGCGATGGGTAAAAGAGGCAATGGGGATTACGGAGGGCACTTGCTGTGACCAGCACTGGGTGCTGTGTGGAAGTGTTGAATCACTATATTGTATATCTCAAACTAGTATTACACTGTATGTTAACTTACTGGAATTAAAATAAAGACTTCAAGAAAACTGCACAAGCAGCTGTCAGAACTAGGATGGCCATTCGTGATGAAATTGTAATTGGATTTAAACATTCAAAACATATTGGTTATTTTATCAAATATCATCTGTTTTAATGAATGTGGAAGTTATTCAAGAAATAGGCAACATTATTCTACTGCTGTTGCATGGTTTTAAATGTATTTTAAAACGTGGGTGGGACGCCTGGGTGGCTCAGTTGGTTAAGCGGCTGCTTTCGGCTCGGGTCATGATCCCAGCGTCCTGGGATCGAGTCCCACATCGGGCTCCTTGCTCGGCGGGGAGCCTGCTTCTCCCTCTGTCTCTGCCTGCCATTCTGTCTGCCTGTGCTCGCTCTCTCTCCCTCTCTCTCTCTCTGACAAATAAATAAAATCTTAAAAAAAAAAAAAAAAAAAAACCATGGGTGGCTCAGTCAGTTAAGTGTCAGACTCTAGAGTTCAGCTCAGGTCATGATCTCAGGGTCATGATCTCATGGTCGTGACGCTGAGCCCTGAGTGGGGCTCCATACTGAGCACAGAACCTGTTTGGGATTTTCTCTTTCCCTCTCTCTCTCTCTGCCTCTCCCCCTGCCCTTTCTCTCCTAAGAAACAAATAAAAAACAAATGTTTTTTGCTTAAGTATAAATCCTCTAAGTAATCTCTTTTGCAAGAAAAAAAAGTAGTATCTTTTTCAACACGTGTACACAGCACAGCACAAATTAGTCCAAATTTAGTCTGATTAACTGGAAACCTAAACTCCTCAGCCGCAGCTTTATCATGTTAAATTATTTTGGTGATTTATTAAACTCTTCCCTGAGCATTATAATCATTAATTAAACAAATTCACAGTATGTACCTTCCCTTATACCATACAATGTCCTTATGAAGTATGAAGTATTTCTGTCAAAAGGCTATTAAACTCATGAGATAATATCACACAACCCCAAATTGATGAGTATTTTCAAATAACTCCAAAAACTTCAAAGATGTCAGCATCAAGAAATACCCAAAAGAAGGAAAATAAGAGAAAAGGAAAACAGAAAAAGAAAAAAAAAGACAGGCTCAGAAAGTATACCAGATTTAAGGATTAAAATATGACAACTGAAAGCAATGCATGATTCTGGACTTTCTTTTCTAATAAAGGACATTACCGAGACAACTGAAGACATTAACAAAACCTGTAGATTAGATAACAGTGTTGTCAAAGTGTTAATTTCCTGAATTTCATAGCTGTGCTGTGATTGTACACTTGCCACTGTTCCTGCTGCTTGGATCATGAGGGAATGAAATTATGTATGGAGGTCGTAGGCAGAGACAACCTGAAATGCCATGTCTGTGCAATGTCTTCTTTATGTAGACCTTTGCTTTTCGCTACTGCCCGGCCCCTATGTCACTATGGCTTCTTTCTCTGTGTTGTCATTCTATGTTGAATACAATCTTAGATAATCTAAACAGCATCAAGGCTCTTTGGCAGCACTTTATTTTGTTTTACTTTCTTTTTAAATTAATTTTATGATGGAGATGAGATTGGGAAAATATTAAGAAATACATTAGTCAAAAGATAAATAAAAACTGCTGTTTTTATTATTTTTTACTTTTACTCACGGATTTTTTAATGATGGAAAAAGGAAAGGGAATGCATCACTTTCTTCTGTTATTTCCACTCAGTTTTTTAAATCCAAAGACCACAAATGGAGAAGCAGATAAGCACGGTAAAGATAAAGACAGAGGAAAAAAGTAACATTCACCACGTATTAGGTATTTATAGTCTTGCCCTGCCTAATTTCCAGCCCAATTTCTGTAAAGTCTTCCCTTTCCCTTTATCCAGTTGTCTATCAGTTATGAACCACCTGCACTTTTCTGCACACACCAAAATGTGTTATAGCCTCCATATGGTTCTCTCTGCCTAAGGATGAACATTTCTACTCCCCGAACCTCTTCTAACTGAAGAAAAGCTGTTAGTTTTTCAACTCAAGCTCAAGCTTCACTCCATGAAACTTCACTTTTTCTCAGCCAGACTCAACTCTAAAAATTTACTGTACGTTTTGTGTTTACCTATGTTATCCTCATTGGTATGTTTTCTTTATGAGCTCTAGACCTACACCTAATAACAAGCCAAGCAGATAGCAGATGTTCAGTGAATCATTAAATGAAGCGGAGAGGCATGGAACTTTGGAGAAGTTGAGATAAAATACACACAGGCAATACAAACCAATCTTTTCTGATCTACTCTTACCTTTGGGTTGGAGGAGATTAGAGTGTATTTCATACTCAAAAAACACCAAAGCTAAGAAACAAAAAGTATAGAGAAAGAAAGATGGAAACATTTACAGAAAGAAAACCTATTAAAAGGAGATATATCTAATGATTTCCCCATTTTTGCAAGATTTTCACAGGAGATAGAGACAGCAAAACCATGTGCAATTGTTTACCAGTCCAGAAATGTTCCATGGGAATTTAGTTGTTTCAATAACCAACTCATGGTTTAGAAGTGAAGAGAGGTGGGGGGCTTTTTACTATCTGATGTGTTACAGAAAGCAGAAGAGATGGCATCGGCTGCTTGACTAGAGGATTCCTGTGTGACTAGACTTTTTGAACATTGGTGGCTAATTGCTATATTTTGCCTAGGGTGCAGGCAAGAGTTCTACAATAGGTTCTACAATGAGGAACTTCAATTTCTGAAACCAGAACAGTCCTGAGAAAACCAGGATGATTAGTTATACAAGAATCTTCATAAGATAAGGTAGATTACAAGCTCAATGTGTTTAAGGGGTCATTAAAAATGGCCTCTTAACCCCCAAGTCATGCCATTTAAACCTAGATCATTTCAAAAAATCTTTTGAGATTCTCCTCTATGTTACAATGCAGATTTCCTTAAGACCATTAATACATTGTTAACTTTTCATGAGTACATATTTCATTATGTGTAACATTTATTATGCATTTATTGTGTGTCACTGGCTTGCAAACTTTGTTTCAATGTCTTACTTAAAAGCAGATGAAGTAGTCACTGATCATATATATATATATTTTGAATTTAATTTTTTTTCAGTGTTCCAAGATTTATGCACCACACCCACTGCTCCATGCAATATGTGCCCTTCTTACTACCCACCACCATGAGCAATGTTAAGTCAAAGAATTTAAGTCATTAGCCGGCAGAGCTAATGAATTCTGATTTCAGAGGAATGTTTACCTATATCAGAGCTTAAAAACTTGGTCTTTCTGTTCTCCAGGGGAAAATCTAAGTATGAGACATTTTGCTGGATATTCTGGGAACTTCCAAGAGATATTATGCACTGTTCTGAAGAAGTTTACCACCTTATGTGGGAGTTAAATGTAAATAAATCATTAAGATACTATTGAAAGTTTACATAGTACTTGCAGTACACAGTCTTTCCACAAACATTAAGTCAATAATAATTCTAGTAGCTCATTAAAGCAATCATATCAGGAGTTTATAATTCTCATCTAACAAATCAAGAATCTGAGATTCAGGTAAACTAAATGTTCAATGGCTATTGATTTTGTAGCTGGGGATTAGAATCTAAGAATTTTTTTTTCCTTATATGCTGTTCCTTATTTTACTTAACTATGCTGCTTGAAGCACACATTGCCAAGTAATAATTATATCATAGAAGTTAATTTTAGGATTATGAATTTTGGTGCTCTTCATGATTTGCATAACCCAAACTTATGGTGAAATTGCATGTTTGCTGAATGAGTGAATCTGCATTTCTAGAGCATTTCTCACCACCCCTCCCCTCAAATGTATTTATGTACTCCACATCCAGTAATTACTTATAGAGTAGATTTATAGAGGGGCCAAGTTGCATCATAAACAGAAATGGCTATTCTGAAAAGCTACAATGTTTAGTGTCTAAAAAAAAAAAAAAAACAAAAAACAAAACTTGGAACCATCCTGGCTTTATAATCCAAGCTCTTCAACCCTTTATCTGTGTAATTATGTAAAGGTTACTCATCATAACCTCCTCTTTGTGCCACATTTTCTCCTTTGGTAAAATAAGAGTAATATCCTACTCACTTCACAGATGGTTATATGCATTAAACAAGTTGATATGAATAAGGGCTTAGAAAATGTTTGGCACATATGTTTTAGTTACTACTATTATTATCATGGTATTAATCATTATTATTTTACTCAGAAATTTTCAATTGAATATAGGCTCAGCCCCTTGTTTGATCTTGGGAATATTATTTTATATCGCTGAGCTCAACTTCTTCATGTGTAATATTTAATAATATTTTCAAATTAACATACTGAAAATAGTGTTTAATGCAATGTAATTGCCCAATAAAATTTAAATATTTTTATATTATTTTATTTAATAAACAGTGAGTAACTACAGAGTATCAGGCCTGTTAATAGTCTCTGAGGATGAAAATGTTTTTAAAACAGTTAAAGAGTCTTGCTTTTTGATATTTTAATGTGGGATACAAACATAATAATAAACTATTTTCATAAATATGTAATTACATAAAAAGAATCCATGCTCCACTAGAATATTCCATTAGAGCTATGTGCAATATATAGTTTATCACCTACTTGTCTTGATTTATGCAATTTATTCAGTTGTTTATAGTCTTTTTTTTTTTTTTTTGGTACATTCTTTACATTTGTTAAGGGCACACCTTAGATTTTCAACTGAGAGCAAAAAAACCACCTGTGTATACTGTAGAGCATACATATTTTTTAATGATTAGAACTTCATTAATTTTTTTCTTAGGTTAGTGGTGAGAAAGTAAATGAAAGTAAGATCACCTCTAATGATAATAACGAAGTCCCAAACCCAGGTTTTCTGACTCAATGTATTCTACATATCTTTAAAATAATTAATATTAATGATCCAATTTATTAATGTTATTAGAACCATTGATGACTTTTCTGGGTATAAAATTATGGAGTCATTACATTTTAAAATATAATCATAAAATTATATGCATAGAGGGCCATGCATATACAGTTTTGAACATGAAACTGTCGCAGAGAAAAATGTTAGCTAGCAAAATCTACATTAATGCAAGCATTAATGTTCTGTGGGGGACTTTCAGTTTAGGCTGGGATAAATTGTGATCATGGTGGTAAATTGCTTAGTATAAGGGAGAGAATAACCTAAACAGGATTTCCTATATATCCTAGAAGAGCTCCCTGTTACCCCTCACCTAATAGTGATTTTTATTACTACAAGCACTTAAACTCTCTATCAGCAACTTTCATATTGGGCAACTAAATTTATTATATATGAACATTTATATATTATGAAAACTGCTAAAACAATATGACTCACTCATCAATTTACTACACCAGGAGCATATATTTTTAGAAATGCTGATGTGAGTTTTGTAATTATTATCATACCTCAAGCTGTAGTGCCCACAATAGAACAATTATTTAAGGATATTCCAATTAGCTACTTTATTTTTATTCAAAATGTTGTTTCTTTTTAAAAATAATATGCAGTAGATCAGCAGAAATTGGTCACAATGAGCTATAATATTTTATACAATTATGAATATATCATATTTATTTGCATTTCAAAAAAACATTTTTGCTAACAGTAGTAATCCAGTATTTTGTTTGACCTTCCATGGTATTATTTCTAAACAGTAGAATATTTTGTTAGTCATTTGATAGGAAAATGTTAAAATATAACATATATATTTTATATAAATTTGGGGGGGATATGTACACGAGGATAAGCTTTTCTCAAATATAGTCATCCTGAAGAAAAGCAAAACTAATAAAAAAGGGAATTTCATTGATATTTCTTTTTGTGTGCCTTTTTCCTATTTAAGACTTCTCTACATTTGATTTTTAAAGCTTGACCTTTTTTATGATCTATACTACTATACTGATCTTTCTCCTATCTTTGTATTTATACTTGCTTATACTGTGGTATAATTTATTTGTCTCTAATAAACAATGTTTTCATTGCATAGCTAATACAGTATTGTCACAATCATATACAGAAAGGAAAATGGAAAATACAGTACATAATATTTTTTTTTCCAATTTATTTATTTTCAGAAAAACAGTATTCATTATTTTTTCACCACACCCAGTGCTCCATGCAAGCTGTGCCCTCTATAATACCCACCACCTGGTACCCCAACCTCCCACCCCTCCACCACTTCAAACCCCTCAGACTGTTTTTCAGTGAAGGGGAGGTGAACAATGAGAGACTATGGACTCTGAAAATACAGTACATAATATTTAATAGTTACCCCCAAATGCCATGATCATGTTTTTTACTGTAAAATTCAAAGTTGGTTATTCTCACCAAACAACACACACACACACACACACACACACACACACAAGCAACTAACAATAAGTTCATCTTCATTTTGGCTCATTCTGTTTTCTTTGCTTTATTACACTAGATCTACTTTTGTGTCTATGTATTTGTATAGACACTTTGTTTTCATTTTATTTTTTACAAGGTAGCAAAGAATACTTAAGAAACGAGAAGCAGACATATCTGGATATAAATTCTCTTGTTTTTATGTTACCAGTTCTGTAAATTAAGCTACTTAAGGGTTAATTTTGTCATTTGAAAAATTTAGATAATAAATATTGTCTCCTAATTTATAGTTCACTGGAAGGTTAAGTAATGCATATGAGATTCTTATAATACTTGATGTATGCACTGCATTGACTTGTGTCCCTCTTTTCATTGTTAAAAAACAAGTTTTCTTAAAGTTTCTGCTCTTCATTACTTTCTTCTATTTCCATGGATCGAGTTTGTTGGTTCCACTTATAGTGAAACTGTCAGCAATTCTTATTACCTAAATATTCTTTTTTTAAAAGTTTATTTATTTAATTAATCTCTACATGCAACATGGACCTCAAACTCATGACCCCAAGATCAAGAGTCACATGCTTGACTCTCTCTGCTTGTCAAGTATCATATGGTTTCACTTACTTGCGAAGCATAAGGAATAACATGGAGGTCACTGGGAGATGGAGAGGAGAAGTGAGTTGGGGGAAATCGGAGGGGGAGACAAACCATGAGAGACTGTGGACTCTGAGAAATAAACTGAGGGTTTTGGAGGGGAGGGAAGTGGAGGGTTGGGTGAGTTTGGTGGTGGGTATTATGGTATCGCATGGAGCACTGGGTGTGGTGCATAAACAATGAATCTTGGAACACTGAAAAAAAATTAAATTTAATTTAAAAAAAAAAAAAGAGTCACATGCTTTTCAGACTGAGCCAACCAGGTGCCCCTAATCTAAACATTCTTGATGAAATGATATTAAAGTAAGCTTTATAAAGCTCCATCTTAGAATAAAAATATTATTAATATTAAAAGATTGAGAGGTGAGAATAAATGTGTTTTAGAAATAAAAAATAAAGGAGAAAAAATGTATTGTCTAGTTCTCACTCTTATTTACATTTTCTGTAATAAATTAAGAATTCATATCAGTACACTTATCTTAAAAGAATCCTAACATTTGGCTCCTTAGTGACAGGAATTAGTACTATATTAATGTTCACTTTCATATTTCCACAAAAATTATCCCAAGGTATATCAGGTGATATGTACAGTTTACCATATAAAGTATGAGTCCCTATAAATATGAAATTCACTTGCCACTTAAATTATTGTGGATACTAACATTATTGTAGATATTTGGCTTAAACTACATAAAGACATGTGGTTATATTCTAAAATTTTAGAGTATAATTGAGTTTTTGAATTCTAAAAATTTAGAGTATAATTGAGTTTTTAAATAAATATTTCATACAAAAGGAAAATGTAAATTGATCATATATGCTAATAAGAACTGCATGCATAATATACTTGTTTACTTAGCAAAGTTAGATAACCAGAAATCAATCAAAACTCATCCCTTTATCTTGTGTTTCTATATACCTTTGTGCATATGTCAATATTATACTCGAAATTTCTCTTAAATCGTCTCCATCCTCTTTATCAGAACATCATCAATTCTCCCTTAACTGAACTGCCAAAAACCTTGTTGAACCCATCTTCTCCCTTTTATTCTTATCTCCTTCCCATGGATCTCTCAGTGGATTATTCTAAAATAATCATTTAGGCTTCTTTCTCAGCTTTATAAGTACATGGCTTTGTAATGCCAGACAAATATATTTTAGTGTGGTGGTTCTTAAACTTTAATATGCATCTGAATCATCTGAAGGTCTTGTTTTAAGGAAAAAAAAAAAAAAAAAGTTTCCCAGGACCGTATCTCAGAGTTTCTACACTTGATCTTAGCCAAAAGGTCGAGAAGCGATATATCTCAGAGTTTCTGATTCGGTAGTTTTAGAGGAGACCTTGACAATTGGCATTTTTTCAGGTGGTCTTGGGACCATACTTTGAGAAGTATTGCTTTAATGTGACCTAAAATGTTCTCCGTGATCTTGTTTACTTCATTCTCAAACTTAATCTCTCACCATATTTTCAAATTTATTCATATTCCATATAGGCCTAAATACTATGGGCTGTTCCCTTTTTGGGGATATGTCCATATGGGATATGTCCATTCTTTCTGAAACATCCTTTATTTCACTACTGCATTGTCTGCAACCTGTCTACTTGGCTTGCTGATGGTCACATTCAAGATTCAGCTCAAACATAGTTTTGGCTTGGAAACCATCCCAGACTCTCTTCTTGTATAATCTTCTTGTAACTCAGACAGTACCTGTGTATGATACTTGTAATTAGCAATTGTTCTGTCATTTTGCATACTATCCTTATGAGTTTCTCATCTTATTTATCCATATATATGCAGAAATGTGTCTGACATTTCAGTTCTGCTAATATTTACCATAAAGTAAAAAATGCACATGCCAATCTTTGAAAAAGGACATAAAAATAAAAAAAAATGTCTAATAGAGTAGTAATATTTTTGGTGTTTTCTCTTTTAAAGTTCTTTTAAGGGTATTCTAATTTATATATATAAGGATAATTTATGTGTTGTGAATTTTAATAATTACATAAAATATTGATAAAATTATATATTATAACTGATATAATTATTTTTAAGGTGAAGCAATACATTTTTTGTTTTCATTTTCTTTATTTAATATGTACTAAAATGGTAAAAAGAGAGAAAATGTTTGTAATATATTAAGTGAGTGTTCATTATTACATTATGTTAAAGAATATATATTGTGACACTTTCTTAAATTATGTAATTTCCCAAAATGCAGGGATAACAGTAAACAGTGAAGCAGCAGATTGAGCATATCTGACCGTTTACTATTCCATTATCTCATCTTCATCCTGTAGAGTGTGCTTGGTTATTAAATTTGTGTGCGAATACCAGCTTATTACAATACAAGTGACCTACAGCTCTTGCAAGACATATCTGTGTCAAGTGTAAGCTCCAGAAAGGGGATGCAGCTACTGGGAAATTCTCATCAACACAGCAGAAGTTGGAGGTAGAACAGAAGATATAATTGTACAGCCTAATTAGAAAATGCAACCATGATACTCATTGTGATGATACAATAGGATTACCTTCCCTAGAATATTTTTCTGGGACTAACCCACAATATTCCTTTTTTTCCCAGTTTTATTGAGGTATAACTGTCCATTAACAATTATATATATTTAATGTGCACAATATGATGATTTGATATATGTACCAGATAAATACATCAAATATATATAAAATATATGGTCAACAATTAGGCTAATTAACACATACGTCACTTCACATAGCTACCTTGTTTGTGTATAGGGGAAACACTAAGATCTACTCTGTTAGCAAATTTCAAGTATAAGATACAGCATTACTAACTGTAGTCACTATGTACTAATTTACATTTCCCAAAACAATGTACAAGTAATCCACGCTATTTCTAAAGATGAATAGGCTTTTCTTTTAACTTCGTTTAACCTAAATTAATGCACAAAGTATTTAATAAAATAACAAGGCAACAATTTTTGATGTGTACATTAAAAAACATGTTGAGTGAGGAACTGTTTTAAATATGCAGAAAATTCTCTCAAGTACACCTGCAAACTAGAACAGAACTATTTTAATTAATATTAGATTTTCCTTAAATCCAAAAAAAAATATGGTGGGGTATAAACTCCTTATGCATTTAGAATTCATAAAAATAAAAGATTTCTGTACTATATTACCAAGACCCTAATATTTAATATAATATATATGGAAAAAAATTCTTCGAGAAAAAAGTACTATTTATAAAATAATTTAAACACTGCAAAGGGATTTGCAAAAACTATCTTATGATTACTCAGATATAATACATGTGGGATATAATACATGTGGGATATGTCTCTTTCTACAAATTGTTTACATCTAAATCTTAGCCTTGCATTTTCATGCTTATAAGGACAGATTCTTATTATATTGTGACTATTCCACTGGACTGAGATTTATAATTTATTATTAAAGAAGAATTCTAGCCTATTAGGAATAGTCATTTAAAAATATATTTAGTTGCTACTAATAATGCAGAAGGCAGTTTGCTTATACTTATCACTGAATAAGAATTTCATATTTAAAATGATTAGAAATTATGAAAATAAAGTATAAGTACAGTAAATAGAATAATGGAAAGAAAATTAACTTGACAATTTGCACAGACCATATTGACTGGATAGAGACTTTGTAATCTCTGTATTCCTTAGTGGAAGGCATAGATGTTCCCTTATGCTGAGAATTTAATTAAGAGCAGAGTGTCGACTTTTTATCCTTGCTTTAACTATTCTCAGAAGATTAAATTGCCATTTCTTGCCCTTCTACTTTTTGTTTATTCATCACATTTTTATCGTTACTGTTTTTGTTTATAGTTAAGCAGCTTTAGCAGAAATTTCCCTCTAATACTGCCCTCCCTCAAACAGAAATGCCTGCTCAATCCTACTGATTAGGTAAGCCAATGGTTGCCTGTCACTAGACTTAGACCCAGAGAGAAACACATGTAAAATTTATTTTAAATCCAGTAAATTAGGGGTGCCTGTCTGGCTCAGTCAGTGGGCATACAACTCTTGATCTTGGGGTTGTGGGTTCAAGCCCCAGGTCGAATATAGAGATTATTATTATTTATTTTATTAAAAACAAAATAAAAAAATAAATCCAGTAAATTTGTGTTGAAATACATTAGTAGTAGGACTAGATTTGTCATTCCATCGCTAATTTTGTTATGAGATTTTTTTTTTTTTCCCCAGCCAAGATATGCCTTGTATTCCCATCTTCTTGACCAATGTCCCTGAATTCTGTTTTGGCCTTAATATCCCACCTCTGTTACAAACTTGCTCTCTGATTTTCTTCCAGATCTTTACATCTGACCTGTTTCTTTGCTACTCCTTTTTCCAATTCTGTACTCTTCACATTCTAAGGGTGATACTTGTTTCTAGATTAAAGCCTATTTTGATAGTAATTCAAAACTTACTCTGTCTCATCAGAAGTAGCTACCCAATCCTGGCATTGATACCGATTATCAATATAAAGTTCTGAGGTAACACAGAGTTATGGTAATATTTAGAGATAAGACATGGCAACACTTGCACAAAATACAACAGATAAGCAGGCAATTAGCACAAACTATGTATCATAGGTACAATTATTAGTTATATTAATTAATATTATAAATGATTTTTCATGGCATCTTTCAGATAATGAATGTTGCATGAACTCTAAGTATATTAACTTATATTTTTAACATTTAACAACTGAAATTTTTAACAATTGTTTTAATTCTACCTCTATCAAGAATTTCATCTTTGTTTTCTCTTTTTTAAAGATTGGGGGGCCAGAAGGAGAGGGAGAAAGAGAATCCCAAGTGGGTCTATGCTGGAGGATGGGGGGGTTCAATCCCACAACCCTGAGATCATGACCTGAGCCAAAACCAAGAGCCAGAAACTGAACTAACTGAGCCCCCAGGGGCCCCAAGAACTTTTATCATGACTAATATCGCTTCTATAATCACCACTAAAGTGAGCTAAACTATGACTAAATGAGGAATAGAATGTGGGAAGAAATCTTCACAACAAAAGCAATTTTATTTTTAGGATTTGTTCTTATTTTCTTTGTAGGAACAACGTATCTTCATTTTAATTTTCATTGTTCAATATTTTTAACTGAATTTGATATATTATAAATTATTTTTCTAATAAAAATACATTTCCTAAACCATTGTCAACATTCCAATTACAGTCCTATAGTCTTTTCTATCAATGATATTACTTTTCAGTAGTTTAGATCATCCACTTCTAAAGCTGGACCAACCACTGTTTGAACATCTTTAAAAATGGGAATGACATTCTTCCTACTGCATTGTACAGCAAGGACTCTCATGTCGAACATTTTTGATCCATAGGCCAACCTAATTCATATACTTGAATTCTAAAGATTCTCCCTGAGATGGCTCTAATTTAATTCCATGTAGTTAGAACCCATCCCTTGATATAAATTAATACTTTAAAAATTCTTTCTTTTTTGCTTATTAAAATAAAATTCATCTTTTTAGGTGTACCATTCAGGGAATTTGGGCAAACCTACGCAGTGGTATGACCACCAGCACAATCAAAATAAAGACTATTTCTATTATCAAAAGACATGTTTTCATTACCCTTTGTAGTATTTACTTTTGTCCTACCCCCAGGTCCTGCCAATCAGAGATATGAATACAATTCCTATAGATCCACCTTTCTTAGAAGGTCATATAATAAACTTTCCTTTTTTAGATGAACTATTTCATTGTTATTTAAAGTGAATCTATAAGGGCAAAAAAAAACAAAGACAAAAACAAAAATCCCACAAAAAATAAACAATACACTTGTTGTAATGAGACAGTATTATTGTTTTGATCCTAGACATTGTGTCTTCCTGTCTTCCAACTGCAAAGAAAATGGTGTTTTTCAGGGCTTGAGGCTTGGAAATATTATGAGGGTTATTTATCTAAGTTGCAGCTCATTAATTCATACAATTTGAGAATGGGGGATCTTGAGAAATCCAAAGATATTCTTGAATTAGGAGAAAGTTACCTTGACAAGTAAAACAGCAGTTTTATCTGTTGTTTCCCAGATGAGACAACCAAAGCATTTACATTCAAAGTGGACGGAGTGGAAGATGAGGCATTACGTCCTGCTGAGATAACCTGTTGGGTCTTTGCCTGTCTTCAAGTACATGTTTTGAGTGAGCAGGGATTAATTTCTCTCTCTGCTCAAGTTATGCTGGTGTATTTCTCAGAGAGGAGCATAAAACAGCTACACAGAAGACAATGAGAAATGATTGAAAATTCCAGTGATTTTAGGGGAATGGAGTTCATGTCGCCCATTCAAGAACAGTGATGATTTTCTAGTGGGAAAAATAGAACTGAAAATTGCATACTTTGGGATAGTTTGGGAGCAGAATGCAAAAGAAATGCTTTGAAATAGCATTTAAAATTTCCTCAGGAGCATAAACAGTTTATCTTTCTTGCCTGCGAGCAGCGGGGTACAGCATATGGAGCATACATACAATACGAGGGAAAACTGCCAAACAGGAGGGACATGATCATTTCTTCTCTGTGCTCCCAATTTGGTCTATAGATTCTTAGGCACTATTCCTGCTCTAGACATGCTGGAGATAGATTCAGGATGCATAAACATATGTATTTGAAAAATACCACCAGAAGAATCTAAAGGTTTGAAAGAAATAAAAAATTACATAACCTACATAATTCTCTTGAGGAGGAATAATAATACTCTCTACAGTTTGTTTTAGGTATGACATTGGAGAAGTTTGAAATGATTGGTTTGTGCATTGTAGTTTATAATTATGGCCCTATGGGGAATTAATTAATGTAATTTTAAAATCCCACTGGCACTGTAGAAGAGTTGCCATTCATTTGAATTTACTGGCGGGGGGGGAAAGCAATAAAACTTCATTATAATGAAATTACTTATTGGACATTAAATATCATAATCATTATTAAATTATGCTTTAAATTTTAAATAATACAAGTAAATTTGTAACTAAATAACAATTTTAAAATAAACTTTAAAGGAGATCACTGAAAAGAAGTTAGGTTATGGTGATTGGACAGAAATTGATGGGTTTTATATGGAGATAGATGAACATATTTTAGAAACTGGTGACTTATTCCTTAAACTTGAATCTAGTAATGATTTTAATTCTTTCCTTTTTTTTTTTTTTGATGAAGACTCAGTCTCCTATTTCTAAAACTGGGGTAATTTTAATTATCTTTTATATTTGAAAAATAACACTCCAAAGAAAACACTGGACTTCTCACATCATTATTCAACTTCCCAACCAACTTCAGAGAGAACTGGTATGGCAAAATTATTTAAGTTTCTCATTAGATTATTTTTCATATTTTGTTATAGTTGGAATCTCATCAAATACGTTAAATATAAATTATTTATGAAGGTAACTGAAGTTTTCAAGGGTGTAGTGCATTCATTGACAACCTGCAGGCTTTCCTATGCAGTAATAACATATTACAGTAGCTCCCCGCCTGAAAAAAAATCACAATAACTGTACAAAATGAACAAAAGGAAGGTAGTAATATGACAGTGAGAATGAGTAATAGTAGGAAAACAAGAAATCAAAAGATACTGAAAAATACTATAATTTTAAAAATTTAAATATTTTCCTCTTCTAGTCCCTCTTCATACATGTAGAAATTAAAGTCACTGAATTTGTATTAAGAAGGGAAATGATGTGGGGCACCTGGGTGACTCAGTTGGATAAGTGTCTGCCTTCCTCTCAGGTAATGATCCCAGGATCCTGGGATAGAGACCCTCATTGAGCCCTTGCATCAAGCCCTGAAATCAGCCCTGCAGGGAGCCCTCCAAAGAGCCCCCTGCTGGTGGGAAGCCTGCTTCTCCCTCTCCCTCTATCTGCGGCTTCTCCCACGTATGATCTCTCTCTCTCTCTCTTTCAAGTAAATTAAAAAAATTTTAAAAAGTCGGGGGAGGATGATGATGATTTTTAAGAGCTGCTGCCAGCTGAAAATTTTCTTTTATTTCTTGAAAACTTCCCATTCTTGAAAACACCATAAGCAAACAAAAATGCCACCCTTTAAATAATAAATCCAGCTTTTTTTTTTTTCCCCAAAGCAAGCAAACAAACAAATAAACAAATCAGAGTAGTCAGGTTGTGGAAAAACACTTGTAGTTCACTTTCTAAATCCTTTTGAATTCTCTGCAAAGTCATTCTCTGTGTTCATGGAAAGATAATACATTCAGGCAATCAATCATGCATTTCCTCTGAGGTTGCAAAATAGTGATCCTCAAAAAAAAAAAAAAAAAAAAAACAAACAAACCTTCAGCTCCCCCTTACTCCCAGTCAGCACTTATGCAATTACTTAGTTATTTGAATGCTTAACACAGCTCAAAAGGAAGGCTAAATACTTGATTCTCATAGGACTTCATTTGCTGGTCATTCTGATCTTAAAGGACATTTGATGACATCTTTCCTTTTCATCTCCAAATTACAGCTTATCAGTTGGTGAATTCTTTTTTAACTTGCATTATGTTGGGGGGGAAATGCAGAAATAGTAACAAAATTAAAGGAAATCAAAAGTTCCAAAATCTTTTAAGATTGACATCCACTTGATTGTTACACCAGGGATTACTGAATGGAAAGGCTCTCCTCCCCATTTTCCAAGTCTGCTGGCTGCTGTTCACTCTTAAGGAGTGAAGTTTAAGAAAGTTCACTCTTGGGGCGCCTGGGTGGCTCAGTGGGTTAAAGCTTCTGCCTTTGGCTCAGGTCCGGATCCCAGGGTTCTGGGAGCCCTGCCTCGGGCTCTCTGCTTGGCAGGGAGCCTGCTTCCCTTCCTTTCTCTCTGCCTGCCTCTCTGCCTACTTGTGATCTCTGTCTGTCAAATAAATAAATAAAATATTTTTAAAAAAAAGAAGTTTACTCTTAGCTTAGAACAATGACATTCTTCTTTGACTTCATATATTTAGTATAAATCAATGCTTCTGGCATCTGAAACAACATAAGGACCTTTGAACCCCTGTCTCTACCTACCTACCTTACCCTTCCGTTTCCTGCTACCTTCCCAATGACAGTGATACAGTGTCATGCATTTTAATTCTCTATGTATTGATGTACTCTTCTCATTGACATTTGTTCCTCCCTGCATTTCTGTGCATCTAGCTGTAATTGTTTCCCTTCATTGAAAAACTTACTTTAATTGGACCCGCTGATAATAAATTATTTTTTGTTTTTATAAAAATCCCTTATTATGCCTTCATTTCTGAGTATATTTTTACTGAGCTTAGAATTCAAGGTTGGCAGTCATCTTTTTTCAGCCTTTAAATAACATTCTTTTCTAGCTTCATTGTTTATTATAAAGTCTACTGTAAGCGATATTGATGATCCTTTGAAGAAGAGTATCTTTTTAAATTTGGGATACTCTTTCTGTCTTTGGATTTTTTTAAAAAACAGTTTGAGGTTTTATTTTTATATATTCTAAAGAGTGTAGCTTTCATTAACTCTGGAGTTTGCCTTTTCCTTCATTTCTGGAAACTCTTGGCCACTGTTTAACTTACTACTTCTCTCCTCCCTTCCCTCCTCTTCTCTTCTGTTCTCTTTTCCTTCCCTCCCCTTCCCTTTCCTTCCCCCTTCTCTCTTCTCCCTCCCTTCATATTACTTCATCTCAGCCCAATTCACTTCACCCCCCCTCTTTTTTTTTTTTTTTTTTTTTTTTTTTACCTCCTCTCTGTTTCTCCTTTCGTTTGGGGGGATCTGGAAGATATGCTAGGATTCTTCATCATCGATTCATCTTATATCTTACTGTGCCTTCCTGCATTTTCAATATATCTTTCTTTCTGTGGTTGAAGCTATTTCCTAATGACCTATCTCCCTATTCACTAACCCTTATTCTATCCGTATTTTTTTTTTTTTTTTTTTTTGGTAAGGTTTTATTTATTTATTTGACAGTGAGAGAGAGCGAGACAGCCTAGAGAGGGAACACAAGCAGGGGGTAGTGGGAGAAGCAGGCTCCCCGCTGAGCAGGGAGCCTGACGCAGGGCTCAATCTCAGAACCCTGGGATCATGACCTGAGCGGAAGGCAGCTGCTTAACTGACTGAGCCACCCAGGCAGCCCTACTTTATCTGTATCTTAAACAATGTTCCTGCTGCTAATTCCAGAATTATTACATGATTCATTCTATAGTTTCCAATATCCTGCTGACATTGCCTATCTTAATACATATTATTATGCATATTAATTATTCTTCTTTAAATATATACATCTGATAATTCCAATAAGAATTGACTTTTGATCACTTGGTTTTCAACCATATAATCCTAATTTAGTCCTGCTTCTTATGAAGATAATTTGTGGCTCTGCGTGTGGTTAATTTCAGCCAGAGACAATTTTTTTTTTTTTTTTTTTAAATTTTGGCAGGCAGAAGAGTTAAGGACAGATCAATTTAATCAGTCTGGGATAGGGCTGATTCAAAGCTGGTTTTCATCCTTTATGAGAGGATTTATTTGGGTTTGCTCTCATCCCAGTTGAGGCCTGAAGTATTTACCAGAGCCTAACTTCTTTGGCAGGACCTGAACTAAATGTTTGTCTCCCCTACCCATAAAACTGGGAAAAGCTCTCTTCAGCTTCTTAGCATTTTGGCTAAAGTTTAAAAATCAGCAAATGACTAAGAAGGTGCCAAGTATTAGTCTCCCCTCTCTGCATTCCTCTTTCTTCTGTGATCTTGGCATCCTTATTTCTGGCTCCCTTAGTTAACATCAATCCTGATTTCCACTTTTCTAGTCCCAAAAGACTGCTCGAAGCTCTGATCAATTTCTCAGCACCTCAATCCTTTGTAGCAATCATTAAGGGAAAAGTGGCACAGAAATTTGGTTTTTGCTCAGTACAACTCTCTTCTCTGTAGGATTTTGGTTCATGCTGGCTACTGAACTAGTGTTCGCCAATATTTTTAAATAGATTTAATTTTTTTTTTAAATTAGCTTTCATAGATGTTTTTATGATGTTTGCTCTCCTATAACTTTTCCTTATTAGATTTATAATGACTATATTAGGATATTAATAAAATAGTATTTTATAAAGGGGATAGTGTACACTATGTAAATATTAAAGAAACTGTTTTTGATTAATTTCATATGAGTGAAAATTCCTCAGTTCTTAGCACAATAATCATTTTAGAACATGATAATAGGTATCTGAAAAAATAAGCAAACTAAAATATTTAGCATTCATTGGTTCTAGCTTCTGAAAGAACACCATCTATTCTACCATGCACAGATACAAGTAACTATCTTCAGTATTATATAAGAAAGTTGACAGTTATAACAGCAAACAAATGTTTGAAACTGCTCTCACTTTTGAACCATGCATTTACTACAGCCAGATACAAATCTTTTCACTCTTCCACCTGTCTTCCATCCTCTCTCTCTCTCTGTATGTATGTATATACGTATATATGTGTCTACACATATATATAAGTACATATATACGTATATGTATATACGTGTATATATATACGTATATACATACATACACACGTACAAATGTATATACATATATATGTATATATACACACATGTACAAACATATATATACATATATGTATATATGTTATATATATACACACACACATGTATATACATGTATATATACACATATATATATGTGTATATATACACACACATGTACAAACACCATATATAACAAGAAAAAGAGTGCCTGGGTAGCTCAGTTGGTTAAGCACCTGCCTCTTGGTTTTGGCTCAGGTCATGATCTTGGGCTCCTGGGATCAAGCCCCACATGGGGCTCTCTGCTCAGCAGGGAGTCTGCTTTTCTTCCCTCTCCCTCTGCCCCCTCTCCTGCTTGCACACATGCTCTCTCTCTCTCAAGGAAATAAATAAATCTTAAAAAATGGAATATGTATGGGTGTATACCAACCATACACATGCTCACAAATACAGGCACACAAATACACATCTATCCATACCAACAAGAAGCATAGAAGGGACAAATAGGTAGTTGCTAGCAACCAGATTTTTTGTCCGAATAATTCAGAACATTTTTGTACTAGCCCCTCAAACTAATACTGTCTGCTCTTTTTAAGTCTCTTTTTTCTAGGCTACCTGCTTAATTTGAAGAATTTTTCTTTTAGTATCTGATGCCAGGTCCTACATTTTGTGTTTTAATATTATATATTGTTTTTACTTGTATCATCATGCACCATAATTTCATATTGCTTAAATGGTTCCATTATTAATTCTGTTTCTATGACCTAAAGATTCCATAAGCCTTGGGAAGCCAGAAGATAAAAAACAGAATTTTGAGAAGAAAATTGAAAATCAGTAGCATTTTCAAATATGTAAGTTCTAGGGAAGAAGGATATCAAAATAGCTTCAGGAGTTTAAATAAGTAATTTTTGGCATGCAAATCTGATCACATATCTTTAATGCTTACAGGAACTGGAAGAAATCTGAAGATGATGTAATGACTAAGTTATACAATTCAGGGAGAACTGCAGTGATAAAATTTATCAATTATTTTATGAGGGAAGCTGTCTGACAAATTATGGACAATTTCTGGTAACTTAATTGTTCTAACTATGTAATTGTTTCTAATTATTTCAATTATTGAGTATTTTGGTTGATTTTTTAACATAATGATTTAAGATGTCCAAACTTTAGCACTTTGACACATCTATATTTAGTTAAAAATCATAACATAATGATTAAACTGTCCAAGCAAAACATTCAATAAAATAGCTTTAATAAATGTTGTTGAATTAAGGAACTTATTCAACACAATAAATGTTTGAATAAGAACTTATTAATTATGCAGGTTGCCATCATTCAAGCAGTTGTGAACTGATATATAGTGACCTGAAACAAAATAAATTATGTAGATTTTTGAAATCCCAGTGTGTTTAATTTAGTTATTGATATGATCTAGGACCAAAGAGAGTGAGACTTATGCTTTGTGGGGTTTTTTTTTTCCTCTAACTTTTAAAGTTGTGATTTATACCTTGCACCAAGATTGACAATAATCTTTTATAATTACCTGAAGGTTTTATATGTAGTCAGCCAAAGTATTCTAAAATACAACTACATACATTACACAAAAATGCACACACATTCATTAAAAAACCCATGTTTTTCATTAATTGCACAAATATGTGTACACTACACAAGGAAGGTTATAATATATACACATATATATAATAGACTGTATGTGTTATTAATTTATAACTCCTAACTTTGCAAAGGGCAAAAGTGGTTTTCTTTACCAAGTATAAGTAAGTTGTATATATTCACAATATTTTTGTAAATAAGAAATATATTTGGGTGACAGTTTTGTTTCTTATCTGCTTTTAAAGCAGAGATGATGGATAGACGATAAATAGATAAATAATAGACAAATAGTGATACCGACCTAACAGATGACAATTTAATTGACTGAAAAGAGTAGAAGATGAATTCTTAATAGAACTACTGTGAAGCAAACCCGGGACAGCCTGCTGTGTCAACTGAAATGTGAAATGTATAAGTTTAAGAGTAAAACCTGGTAACCATTAAGCATAATTTATTGTTTGAAAAAAACACCTTTTTTATGGATTGAAAACTGGATGGAAATAAAGGCCAAAATAGATGAATTAATATATTAGAATAAGTAGCTCAGTAAATGGGAACTGTGAAGCTCAGAGCATGTCTCCATATGTTTCATTTACATAGGATTGGAATTTTATAGGAAACTTTATTTTAAATGATGCATATTCAAGACCGGCTAATGCAATTAAGTTTAAAGTGTTTTTAAACATGAAATCCCTGGTATGTTGTCACTGTGATATATTCAAAACCAAGCAACAAGCATTTAACTGGATTGTACAGTTTAGTTGTATATATAAATACATAAACAATCACAAAATCCTGCAACCAAATTGTTTCCCTCTGTCAGTAGCATCTAAAGTCATTGAGATATTTTTTTTTCTTTTCCTTTTTTCTTTTATTTTGCTCTCTCTCTCACTTTTTTTTTTTTTTCTTGGTAATAGCAGCTCTATTACAAAATCCAATATGAATGCTTTCCATGATCTAATTTTCTACCTACCAACGCCATGGTGTTTGAATTTCTGATTTGTCTTTTCTTGTTTTGTTGATGAGGTTCCCCACCATTATAAATCATTATATCTTTTTTGATGGATTATTGTGAAAATCATTTTGATGGCTTCATGTGATATACCTTTCTCACATTTCCATTGTTCATGTGCACAGAAATTTCTTTCTATCCCATCAGTTCTTAGTGTACTGGGTATTTTCAAGTCAGTTTGAGTGGTAGTTCACTAACCAGCTCGTCTTCATATCCCAGGTTGAAATTTCCTGTTTCCAAGGTATCAAGGGTGTACTCCACAAAGAATACTGGAATTTTGTAAGTGTGGGCAACACATATGGCTCAACACTAGACAGAGACAGTCATGCAGAGCAAATGCTCCGTTCTCTGGCAGAATCTGCTTGTCTTACTTCCCTGGGACTTTCAAAGAACAAATGCCATCTGTGTGAAATAAAACACTGTTGAAGGATTTAAGAGCATTATTCATCATGCTTATATCTTCATGGCCATGCCAAACTGATGTGTTCCAACATTTATTCAGGATTAAAGCATCCTGAATAACTGAAGCCGCTGCTGTCTCTCCAGATTGTTCTTCATGTGGGTATTACTTTTGATATGCCAAGAGGAGCCATGTCATCACCAGAAGAGTGAGAATGTGAGAACTTCAGGGTTATAAGAGCAGTGAGTACCAGTTGGAGCATCATGACTTAAGACAGAGGCAGTCAGGGGTGGAAGCAGAGAGAAAACAGAAGGCACCAGGAGAGTGACAGAGCAGCCATAGGGATGACAGTGGTTAGGAACGCTTTAGGAGAAGAAGGTGGGATTTTGCTCTGAATAAAGCTGCATGATCTGAATTTAGTGCTGAGTTCACCATAATTTTGTAAAAAGGTTATTTTTTTTTAATTTTTTCAATTCATATTTCATTTCATCATTCATTTTGTCACTTATTCAGCATATATTTAATGTGAATTTATTATGTCACCTGGGTCTGTTGTAAACATGAAAGATACATTGGTGATAGAATAGTTCTTAAAATACCTTCCTTTATGGAGTTCACATTTTTCCTGAAAAACTGGTATGTGATGGAACAAGTATCATATTCCTCATGATCGATATGAGGCAGGCAAAATACTTAGTAAAGTGCAAAACAAATGGAGCTTGTATTTTTGGAGAATACTTGCCATTAGAGCTCTATCAGAAAGCTACAAACTCAAAAGACATCTGCTAGAGGTTACTGATTAATATTTTTAAAAATTGAAATTTGAGGGGGCGCCTGGGTGGCTCAGTGGGTTAAGCCGCTGCCTTTGGCTCAGGTCATGATCTCAGGGTCTGGGATCGAGTCCCGCATCGGGCTCTCTGCTCATCAGGGAGCCTGCTTCCCTCTCTCTCTCTGCCTGCCTCTCCATCTACTTGTGATTTCTCTCTGTCAAATAAATAAATAAAATCTTAAAAAAAAATTGAAATTTGAAATTTCAAATTGAAGTAAAATTTATGTTCAGTAAAATATATAGCTTGTGCTTGTTAAAAGTAATTTTGGCACGTGTACATACCATATAACTTATAACCAAATCAGGATATAGAAATTTTCCATTACCAGAGAGTTTTCTTCTAACCCCTCCCTATTAAACTCTTCTCTGCATAGGTGATCTATGTTTTTAATTCTGCTCTCTACATTAATCTGGCCAATGTCTTAACCTCATAAAAATGTCATGATAAATGTACCCTTTTGTGTCTGGTTTCTTATGTTCAATGTATTATTAAGATCCACCCACGTCATTGATATATCTATAGTTCATTGCTGTATTTATTATTGTATTAAAATTATGAATATATTATAATGTATCCATTATCCTATCATTAACAGGATATTTGATTATTATTGATAAAGCTCCCTAATCATACTTGTGCAAGTAATTTTGTGGACTTGTTTTCATCTCTCTGGTAAATATCTAGCTACATCATGGTGTAGCTGTATGGTTTCCTTTGTAAAAAACTATTTTTCCAAAATGGTGAAGAATTTTATATCCTACCAGTATATTTTGGGGAGTTTAGATCTCTAATTTTGTCTGTTGTCATCACTCATTTTAATTTTAGACATTCTAGTAGAGCTAAAGTCATATCTCTGTAGTTTCAATTTGTACTTCCCTAGCAAATGATTAAGGTTGTGCACATTTTCATGTTTTTATTGGACAAGTGTTCAGATTTTGCCATTTTCTACCATGTTTGATGTTTCTTTATGCATTTTAGATATAATTCCTTTGTCAGATGTATATCAAATATTTTCTCCCAGGCTGTAGATTGTATTTGAAAGGATGTGAAGTTATATTTCCAATGTTTTCTTCTAGAAACTTTATTATTTTAACAGCTCTATAGTTACATAAAATTCATCTCAAAATAATTTTTGTATATGATGTTAAGATTTTTATATTTTCCATTGAACTGTCTTAGCACCTTTTTAAAAAACCAGTTGGCTATATATGTGTGCATCTACTATGGTCAAGTATGTGTAGACTCTACTCTGTTCCATTTTTCTATTTGCCCATACTTATGTCAATAACACATTGTCTTAATGAAGCTATATAATAGGTTTTAAAATGAAGCAATGTATGTCATACAAACTTATACTTGCTTTTGTTCTTGCCGTTCTAGGTTTCTAGCTCTTTTTAATTATGGAGTAATTAGACAATAGGTTGGTTAATTAGTAACAAATTTGTTGTTGGGATTTTTACAGGGATTTTTTGGAATCTGTAGAATACCTTGAGGAGAACAAACATCTTCACAATATTGAAATTTCCAAACCATGAACATGATTTATCCTGATACAGACTTTCTTTAATTTTCCTCAGAAATATTTTAGTTTTAAGTGCAAAGATAATACACTTTTCCACTAAATTTACTGTTTCTATGATTTTAATGCACTGAAAATGGTATTGTGTTTTAATTTAATTTTCCAATTGTTGCTATTACACACAACTGCTTTTTAAGTATATTGACCCTGTATTTTACGAATTTTTAAAACCTAATATTCACCATATTTTTTGTACTTTTCAGGAATTCAGGATTTTTCACATATCTAGTCATGCCATGTGTGAATAAAAAATATTTCACACCTTGTTTTTCAGTCATTTTCTCCTCATTTTCTTGCCTGATTATACTAGCAAATTTCCAGTACAATATTAAATTAAGTAATGAGAGCTCACATCTGTGTCTTCTTCCAAATCTTGGAGGGGGAGTAATAATATTTTGTCATTAAATATGATATTACCTGTAAGTTTTCAGAAATATATTTTATCAAATTGAGGGATTTTTCACCTATTCTCATGTTATTGTGAGTTATTAACATGACTGGGTGTTTAAGATTGTTGAATGATGTATTCATATGATATTTCTCCTTTATTAATATTGTGATTTAGATTAATTACTCTTTAAATGTTAAACCAATCTTACATTCCATGGATAAGATCCAACTGGTCATGGCGAATGAATTTTTATTTATTATAAGATTCAATTTGCTAACATTTTCTTAAGGATCTTTTCATCTTTGCTTTTGTTTCACTGAATTTCTAGATATATAGGTTGTTGTATTTCACAAAACTGAACATATTTTGAGCCATTATTTCTTTGAAATTTTTTCTGCCCTGTTTTTCTTCTTCTCTCCTTTCAGAACCACACATAATTATGTTACCTGTTATCTTCCTAGGTCACTGAATCTTCATTTTACTTAAAAAAAAATTCTGAATCTTCACTTTAGATAATTTCTACTGGGTTAGCTCTGGTCTCTCTTCTTCAAGACACTAATTCCCTCATCTATACCTATTTACTTCCCAGAGGCTCCACCATGAAATATTATCACACAGGTGGTTGGGACTTCAACATATAAATGGAGGTGGGGGAGGGCACACAAAAATTCCAACCATATCCCTGGGGATAAAAATATATGTTTATAAAAAATTAAAAATTAAAAAAAATCCATCCATAAACTCCTTATGCATAAAATATTCAGTTTTTAAATTATCTATAAAATAGTCTATTTGAAAGAGACACAGACTTTGACTTTGGTTTCTCTCAATGAGAAAGAGATTACTAAATCTGTACTATTCTCACAGCGATCACTGTTTAATAGTGTTTAATTCAAGCTGTATTAATGGCAATCTCAAAATAAAAGTTTAGCAAACTTGGAAATCCATTTTTACATAATTTTAATATTGGAAGCAGAATTTTTCACTGAGAAGTTCTTTGGTTTGTATGCACTTGTCTCTCTTAATTGTATATAAAACACACACTGTCAAATCACAATTGTTTATATGTAATTTATGGTGTGTTAATTAAATTTCTAGGATGGGAACATACATATTAGTACCAACTATCAGCATTATGACTATTTAGCTATGTATATGCTCAACTTATATTTTCAATATTTGTTATAATTTTTGAAATAATGACAGAGTGCGAGATAGAGGAAAGGCACAATATGCTTAGGAGATTCGTAAAACTGTATTTGGACCATAAAAAGGACTTTACAATACTCTGAGACATTTTTCAATAAAGATTGGTCAGAAAGAATGGGTTAAAAAATAAATATAAAATTGGATCACTCTAAGAAGAAAGAAATAGGACAAGTGAGAAAAGAAAAGAATAGTTTTCTAGGAAAGCTATTTTCTTTTCTAGGAAAAATATATTCTTTTCTAGGAAAAGAATAGTTTTAAAATGGGTGCTCTATCTGTATGTGTAAGGCTACACTGGATCACAGTTACAAGCAAGTTGAAGGCTGCCTGGGTTAAGAAGGTAATAGTGGGCATCAGATTTCTGGGGCAGAAATGTTGGCAAGATGCACTGGGTTTTTATCCTAAGGGAAGGTGATATTTAAGTTCAAATCTCCTGATGTGTGTTTTCTTTCCTTCTTTCCTTACTTTCTCTCTCTCTCTGTTTCTCTCTCTTTCCTTTTCTTCCCTTCTTTTCTCTTCCCCTTTCTTCATTCCCGTCATCCGCTAGCCTTTCTTCTCTTTTCCTTTTTTTCTTAGCTTCTCTCTTTTCCACTTCTCTTCCCTCCCTTCTTACCTCTCCCCCTCTCTTTCTACCCTCTTCCCTTTTCTACTCTCCGTTCTACACTCCCTCCCTCCTTCTCTCCCTTACCCAACCCCCTTCAGACATCTTTACTAACCATATATTATCCAAAATGCATAAAGAGTTCACAAATATTATATCAAGTTTTATATCTGCACTCTCAATATTCATATCAAAAATCTGACAAAATGCTCCAAAAATATATAGTCAAACCATAAATTAAAAAATAAATATTCCCTTCATCTCAGTTTCTTTTCCTTTCCTTTCCTTTTCTTTTTCTCTCCCTCTTTCTTTGTTTTGAACAAATATTTACCAAGTGTCTTCCACATGTCAAGCACTTTTCTGTGGCACTGACATCAAATCAAATGGGAAAGGGCAAAAGTATAAAGAAAATTAAAAACTGAACTTTGAATATTTATTAGGAGAATTATATTATAATATAGAATGTAGAAAAAATCTTTACTAAGAAGTGAATGAGGATTCATAAAGAAACTCTATTGAACTATTTCTTTTTTTTAGCTCATTTAATCTTTATTAGTCCATGAAGTAATACTATTGTAAGTATTACCATTACCTTCAGTTAGTTTGTTTGTTTATTTATTTGTTTGTTTATTTGTTTATTCAGGATTTATTTATTTTTATTTTTTTAAGTAAGCTTTAGGCCCAACATGGGCTTGAACTTAGAACCCTAACACCAACAGTCGCACACTCTACCAGTTGAGTCAGGCAGGTGCCTGGTGCCTTCGCTTTTAGACGTGGAAAGAGAAGAGACTCAGAGATCAGTTTAACCCTTTTCAATGACAATTCAAATTCACCAAATGCCTAAAACTATTTCCTTATACTACTCTGTGTCTAGAAGTTTCAGTGCAGACTTTAGAAGATGATGATGATGGAATTGATATCAATGATAATAACAGCAATAATGATTAGGAAAGAGGAGAACGAGAACACCATGTATAGGAAGGGCAAGGAGAGTTGCTAACACTTCTACAGCACACACCAGCTGCCAGTTCTCAGTACACTAACTGCAGCAAATCACTTAATTCTCTCAACCCTACAATAATATTATGTAGCACTGATGTGGAAAACAAAGGTAGAAGAAAAATTATTAAATTTCCTTACTACCTAAAGTTCACTGACAAGTCCTTAAAACAGGCAGAGTGACTTTCCTCTAGGAACTCAGCTGTCTCCATGTTAATACTTTGCTAAGGGCAAAATATGATTTTATAAACAGATTTATTTTATAAATAAATTTTATTTATATTATTTTATAAGGGTTTGTTTAGCCCAGCCCCCAGGATTCTGTAAGTCTACTTTAACATACAAAAAATTCCTTTGGAAACTTCCCTTTATATCTACCCACCCAAGATACATGTTTGTAATTGTGTCCCAAGCATGACTGACCAATATACATCTGAAGAGTCTCATGACTGATTTTTACTCAACAGTACGAAATGACCTTTCCTAACAATAGCTAGACCCCTCATGATCCTGGAAACCTTGTTTCCAAAATACCTGGGAGGCCTTCAATATCCCTAACTCCCTCCCAACTTTAAAGTATATAATGGGCCACTCCTCTTGACCTAAGTGCAGCTCTTTCTGCCAAAAGGTCCTGTCCCTGTGCCAGTGCTTTAATAAAACCACCCTTTTGCACCAAAGGCATTTCAAGAATTGGCTTTCAAGCCTATCATCCCTCCTACATCAGTATACCAGGGGCTCCCTGCTCAGCAGAGTCTGCTTCTCCCTCTTCCTCTGCCCCTCCCCCTGCTCTTGCTCTCTTTCACTCTAATAAATAAATAAAATCTTAAAAAAAAAAGACAACAAAAAAGGTGATAAAATTAGCATATGTCCAGTTTTAGAAAAAAAAAATTAATGGTAAAAATTTCAGTTTCTGTACCCCCAGGAATGAAAAACTAATGAACATTTATAACTCATCAAATTCACTAGCAAATGTTTAAAAATAATACTTATGTGGAAAATAAGAAAACATGTATGGTAAGAATCACATTTTTCAGATTAATAAATTATATTCTCAATTGATAATCAAAAAAAAAAAAAAGGAAGAAGAAAAAAAGAAAAGAAAAAAAAAAAAAACACTCCAAAACAAATCAATGATGAAATTCATTCTGGGCTTTTTCTACAAATCTTATAATTGACCAAGAAGACCATAATGTTTCCATCAGCTTGACTAAACTTTTGGAAAGGTTTCTTTCTGCCTCTAGGAACTTGACCTCCCTCTCTCCCTCACACTTACAGATTTCAAATCACTCAACTGCAGAGATCATTTTTTTTTCTTAGAGAATTTAATCAGAAAGATTGTAATGGTAAATCCTCTGTCCTTTGGAGATATAAATCTTTTTAAAAAGGTTCTTGCCAAATTTACAACTCAGGATTGTCTTGCTCAAGGACTGAGAGGCATCCCTTTGAAATGTAAACATCAAGGAGATAGTCTTTCATCTCCCAGGCACCAGAAAGGTAGGAGCCTAAGGTAAATTATCTTCTGTTTGGAAGATATAAGGAAGTTTACCTTTTTTGGGGGGGGGCAGGGACAATTAGCAAATACAAATGGTCTTTATCCCCTCCACCAGAGTTCTTAGAAAAACCCTCTAGCCTTTGTTTCAGCATAGTTGGGTTCTGACTGTGTTCCGAACCCTATTCTCCATTGTAATAACCTAGAATACAGTCTTTTTTCCCTATTTAATTTTGCCATGTGATGATAACATAATGATAATCCCCCAAACTCTGAAATAGTAACAATTGGGAGACAAAACCTCTGGATTCAATTTAATCCAAACATTCCAAATTCAATGATGTGCTTAATGCTCTGGAAAGAGCAGCCTCAATTTTGACCTCCAACTTTCTACTTGGGTTCTTCTTTACAGCTTGCCTCTTGGCTCACTTGTAAGATCTGAGGGCAAAGCATCTCTTCATGGGAACAGTAACTACTTATTCAGGCAATAAGGACTGTACTGAGCCAGGAAGACCCTGACATGATTGACTCCAAGACAATAATCAATTTAACCTTCACTGCCTGCCTGTACATACCTACCCACCTTTGCCCTACATTTTCCTTATATAAACCTGCAAGTACTTTTGTCATTTTGGAGACAGTCTTTGAGATGCTAGTTCATTGTCTTCCCCGTGTTGGCCTCAATGAAATAAATTCCTTCTTGCTTCACCATCATCCACCCATCTGCCTTTGGATTTTGTGAGCAGTGAATGGTTGAATGTGGTTTGTTTGGGACCCAAAGCCAGATGCTCTTGCACCCCTGTGCACTAGCTATACTCTTATGTAGTAGATTGATTATCCCCAAACTAGATCAATCCAAACAGTCAACAAGAGGCTATGTAAGTACAAAATAAACTTGATAGGAACTCTACATTCACTATTTGCTTCTTTACCAAATTCATGTATTATCTTCAAAAATGACTTTCAATTTCTCATTTGTATGGGCCTTTTCAATCTGAATCTTGCATTAGAATATAATACTACGCCTGGGTGGCTCAGTGGGTTAAGCCTCTGCCTTCGGCTCAGGTCATGATCCCAGAGTCCTGGGATCGAGCCCCGCGACGGGCTCTCTGCTCAGCAGGGAGCCTGCTTCCCCCCACCCCGCCTGCTGCTCTGCCTACTTGTGATCTCTGTCTGTCAAATAAATAAATAAAATCTTTAAAAAAAAAAAAAAAAAAAGGATATAATACTACATTTCTTCAAGTGTAGTGTTACTATTAGTATGCTTAAGAACTCTGCATTAATAGATTTTTATTAGATTCTACTTATAATTAAAGAAAATATAGCTAGTGAAAGCTGATGACATTCTGTGCATATATTCTTAGGTGATCTCATATTTCATATTCAGCAATATTGTACGATACTAACAGCATTTACATTATTTTTTCTATGAATGTAGATAACATTTAATGAAAGTTGAAAGAACTATATGGTTAAAATTACATTGTGTTAAAAAGTCAGTACATTTCAGAAAAAATTGTAAAAATGTATAATAAAGATTGTTCTACACTGTGATTTATCATTACTAATAACTTCAGAGCCATTATCTTATCAGTGTTCTTCAGCCTTTGGAATAATTCTCTTCAAGGAAAAATATGAATAGAAGGATATCACAACTTTTGACATAGTTATTTTTCATATGATTCTTACATTTAGTTCCAATTGCAATAATTTTAGAAACTTTCAACAGTTATAATATGCTTAGCATCAGCATCAGGCTGTAGGACATAGGAAATTCTTCCCAAAGCTTATGTTTAATTAATTTAACCAATTTTAAGCAAATCAACCTTATTTCTCAACTTGATTGTCATAAAATGGTCAGTATTTTCCATCTTCCTGTAGACAGAAAACTCAAAATCAAGACTAGACATTAGCAAGGGAGGGCGGCATGGGGATAAGGGATCTAATGTGACACAAATGAGAGCAAAATGATTTTCTTCATTGTTCCTTAACTCCCACGAATTCTCAGTTCTCTATTTCAGTCACCAAAGATGGTGATAAAGAGCTCTATTATTCTATAAACAAACAAAATCCTCCTTGGTAAAAGTTTTCGAATATTATTTCTCTGCTTTAGATAGAAATTCTAATACTCTCACCCACCTGCCTTCTATCTTGCCTCTTAATAACTGTATAGGTTATAACTCTGTTATTCTCTCAAAGATGAAGGCTGAACGTTTTTTAAAACTGATTTTGTTCCCCCACTTTCTCTACCTAGCTTCATTACCATGTCCTATCAATTTCAGAATATTCTGTTCAAGTCAAGGATTTTATACACAGGTACATACACTGAAAATAAATATAGTGGGCAATTCATTTAACTTAAGTGTCTCTACTTTTCTTCAATGGTATTTCCTAATTGAGGTGTAATGTTAATCTTTACTTTCAACAAAAGTCTTTTTTAAACATTGGAGCACCTGGGTGGCTTAGTCAGTGAAGCATCTGACTCATGATTTTGGCTCAGGTCATGATATCATGGATGAGATTGAGCCCCAAAGTGGGTTCTGTGCTCAGCAGGTAGCCTGCTTGGGTTTCTCTCTCTCCCTCTCCTTCTATCCCTCCCCCGACTTGTGTCTCCCTCTCTCTTACTCTCTTCAAATCTTAAAAAAAAAAAAAAAAAAAAAAAAAAAAAAAAAAAATGGTGGATCCACCTTAAATTTGGATCCACCTTGGGGGAAACATTGACTTGGAGATGCAATGTCCATCAATTCTCCTTAGCACTTTCTGTGACAGCAATGTGCAAAACTGCAAAAATAGAACTGTTAGTAATAAATCAGTTAACTAGAAAGTAGAGTGTTTTGTGTTGTCAGCCTGTCTTATTTCCCAATGTTGGCAGCTTTCCTATCCTGAGACTGGTGTCATCTAACATTCATTCACTCATAAGCTCAGCCTGGAGTCCAAGTTTGGGGATACTTCAGACATTTGTTTTTACAGGTTCCCTGAGTTCTAGCCTATCAGCCTCCAATTAGGAATCACTAAAATTACCTAGAAGCATTAATGAACTATTTTCAATATTTCAAAATACCTTATGCACAATTACTATTTATCTATAAACCATCATTTACCTAGAGGCTAAATAATATAAAATATCTGTATTTAATTGGAATTATATCAGTTGTGTGTATTTCCATGTTACCTTGGATTTTACTCTGGGGTAATATTATTTAGGTATTGGATATTTACTTGATTACTTTCTCTCTCTCAGGATAATAATTTTAAACCTGGCTCATTGATTTGACAGATAGTTGATAAATAATTACTGTATTCCATATCTTGAACTAGGCACTGGGGATAAAGAAATAACAGACTTCATGTTGCTTCTAATCTGATTGTTGCGGGAGGTAAGGCAGTGATATGATACAAAGTGATAAGTATATCAGCATAGTTTTCTGAGACCATAGAGAACAGATACCTAACTCAGAATGATCAAAGAGATTGGCAGTAGCATATGGCAATATGCCTCTTTGCTTCCATTTGTCTTTGAAAGAAAACATCTTGTAGCTATCTCTGACCTCAACGTGGTCTTACCTTTAATTGCTTGCCTCTTTAATGCCTTTCCAACTCTTTCGGCTATTTTTTTTTTTTTAACTATTCATTTACTATTCATGTCCTTCTCCCACAGGAGCTAACTCAGCTAACTCAACCCTTGTCTGGGTTGAGAGAAGTTTCCTCTCTCCTTACATGAATTTATCCTATTTTGGCACCTGTTGAAAAGTGTGTCCTATCGATGTGATCTCATCCATTTTCTTTGTCTACAAGGTAGAATCCTTTCAGGGACTATCTCCAGATCCATGTTTATTCTCTGAGCTTTCAAGCACCTGTGTGGCTTAGTAGTTAATAGTCCAGGTATCTTTTCAGAGCTTTGGTTTTCTCCGGAAAGGAAAAAAATCATCATCTACCTCCTAACATTTTCATCAGAGAAAAACACTAATTATTTTCCTAAATTTTAAGATTGGAGTCTTAGAACTATCATTTCTTTATGGCCGTATAGAGGTTAAAGAAGGAGGAGGAGGAGGAGGAAGAGAAGAAGGAGAAGGAGGAAGAGAGGAGCCATTCATTTACATATCCATTAAGCCATCCTTTTCAAATAAGCATAGGTTTTCCTCCATCTCAATAATGTTTCATCAAAGCACATATGAAACAACCCTATCAACAGTCTAATCTACTTCACCCAAGGGTAGTTAGTCTTATATTAAACTTCTTATAAAATATTTCTTTGTTATCACATTTTTAAATACAGAGGATATGTATCTTTGAACAAAACACATCACTGTAGGTATAGTCATTCTCCTACAGAAGAAAAAAAAAAATCACTGTGACATTATCATGCTAGAACTGGGGGAAAAAACAAAACAAAACAAAAAAAAGATGGGTACAGCAGAAATTTTAATTTGTATTTGTTTATTTGATTTTACTTTTACCATCTGACTGACATTTCAATATCAATTTATACTGAAGATAGTTATATGAAAGATTTAAATAGTTATCCATAAAGAAAGGTACTCACTGCTTGTTAGTGGGATTATTGTTTTTAGAAGTTGCAGCACAAGTTGCTTTCATGGACTGTGTCTTTAAAAGCAAGCATTAAAGAGTGTCTTGTGTGGATTCAGCTTGACATGGCTCCCCATGGACTTCAGGGTGTGACATCGCCTTTACCAGCTCAATAGCTAAACTCCTGGAACATTAGCTTTATGTGCTGAAGGATAAGAGAGTTTGTGGCTGGAGGACATCTTTCTAATTTACTCGAGATTTCCTGATAACTTTGCCTTTCTGGTTTTTGGCATCAGTGATCTAAATTGACAGATCAATTGGGGACAGAAACATGCACTTGTCAAGTTCTTTCCAAAAGTGAGTCTGAGACCTAGTGCTGCTTCCCAAGAACTGCTGCTGCTCTTCCTGTTCAAGGATGCTCTTACTGGGCATCACTGCAATAGATGGATTGATTCACAGATATGGGGCAAAATGACTGCATAGTGGTGAAGTCAGGGTGGTACCATATGGTAAGTCAAGAAAGTAAATATCTCTTTTGGCATTTAATATAATAGGTTTAAACTTCACAGTGAATAGAAATAATGGATAACACCGCACTATGTTCTTTCATTACTATACATAATAGTTATACAATTAATCTCCAAACTTAAAAGAACCACTATAAGGCTTTATACTTACTGAATATCTAGCACGGATTAATTAAAAGAAATTACAACACCCATCTGAGGGTGCATTGAGACACTAGCCATTTTTTATTGAAAAATTGTATGACCAATATTATGTGTTCCATACCATGTTGGACTGGCAGGTATGTGCTTAACAGGGTTTTGCCCATCCAGTCAAAGTCCAAAGCGAAGAAGATAGCCCCATTTGTAGCAATTTGAGAATGACAATTAGATTATGTGGAGATATAGAAAGAAAACGTTTAGAGCAAGTTTCAATTTTCTTTATCTATGTAACTAAGAGTGAATCCCCATTACCCCTTACTAGACTACTGTAAGTGGTCCTTTTGCTTCCATCAGGTGCCTGTGTAATTCATTCCCCACCTGGGGTTTGGCGTGATCTTTGTAAACACGGATCAGGTTATGTTGAACCTTAAGTTGCCCTTGCATTCCATAGGGTATCCCATACTTTTATGTTTTTTTTTTTTTGCTTTTGTTTTTTCCTTTTTGGCCCCACCTCTGTGACTCTATCTCTGACTACTTTTCCAATTACCCACTATAATTCAGTTATCCTAAATTCTTCTGTTTCTATAACTCTTCAAGCTCTTCATTTCTGTGCCTTTGCATCTCTTGTGTCCTCTGCAAAGACCCTTTTCCTTCTGTATCATTTTTATCATTCTCTGTTCAAATCAATGACCAAGAGATGCCTTCTTCTAGCAACCCTCTTTAGGTCACCTATGCTATTCAGTTCCTATCACATTATCCTATTGTATTGTCTTCAGCATATTTGTCACCATCTGCTTTTATTTATAGTCTATCTTCACTTGCATTTTGAGTTTTATGAGAGGAGGGGCCTTGTCTGTCTTGGTCATTGTTTTATTCCTGATGTCTAGAGCAATACTTGAAACAGTATATGCACAATGAGTATTTGCTAAATTATAAATGTAAGTTTCTTTTATTTGAACCCAATGATCTGCTTCTAAAGTTAGGTCAAATTGTATCATATCAGTTTCTTATAGAGTCTACTCTCAGATTCTATGACATAGAAATCTCTTCCTGATTTACCTCTATTTCCTAAACCTTGAAGAACTCTACAGTAGATTTTGAGTTATGGAGTGGGGATTATTTTTTATAAAAATGCTGTAATCTATAAGATCTTCCTTTAATGCACTATGAAGTAATTTAGGATATAAATATATTTCAATTAAAAATAATCCATAGATATATGGATACCATCACTGTCATTCCTTTTCCCACAAGCTGTGCATTTTGTATGTGTTTGTATGACTTAATTTCTAGGTTACTGTTTACCAAAACTTATTTATTTATTAGAGAAAGGGAGGGAGAGCGGAGGGGGAGGAGTAGAGGGAGAGGGAGACAAGCAGAGTCCCCACCCAGTGGGGAGCGCAGACAGAGCTCCATCTCAGTACCCTGAGATCATGACCTGAGCCGAAGTCAAGAATTGGATGCTTAAGCGACTGAGTACCCAGGCGCCCCTAGGTTATTTTGTATTAGTTTCTGGAGGTCACTATGGTTGTATCATAAGGAAAAAAGAAAGATTCTTCTATTACAAATGGGTAATCTTTGCATCCTCCATCTTGTTTAACAGTATACAAGTGTGCGCGTGCACACACACACACACACACACACACAATCCTGAGACTAGTATTTGCAATAAATTCCTTTCATTAGATATTGTTATATGTAACTTTGTGATAAACAATGTGTAAGTTGGAAATAGGAATTCCCAACGAAATTCTGCGCAAATACATATCGTACAGGCATAATCCCCAGTATAAAAACCAGAAATATATGATCCCTGAGAAATCAAAGTAAGAAATTGAAATACAAGTCTCCTTTTTAAAAGAGAATCAGCTCTAATTTAAGGAAAGCTATAAAACTGAAAGCATATTTAAAAATCAGGTATGGTACTTTAAAAGTATTCCTTTGTGTATATGAGAAAACAAAATTTACAAGCTTTTAAACTAAGCAGCAATCTTTGGTTAAATGAAAATCAAATTGAAACAAAGGTCTCAAGTAAGACTAAATTTAATTATACTCTGTTCTCCATCAAAAGTGACAGATTTTTCTATTATATGTTCCTGACATTGAATGAAGTAAAAAAGTCTCTTATTGTCACATTGTTTTATTGCAAACCTGTTTCTACTCATCTAAATTATACCTTTATATTTGTATGAAAGTCAAAGTCTGAATAGCATGTTTGAGTTAATTATGGAACATTATAAAAAAATCTCTGCTAGCTAGGAGATGAATTATACTTAATTTTAATCTTTTCAGAAATAATTGAACTTATAATGAACTTCTAAGATTTTGAAATTTTCTTATCATTATTATTCCTTTCATACCTCTCAAAAATCTGTTTTGATTTGTTTGTTTTTCCTTTCCTTTCTTTTTTTTCTTTCTTTTTTTTTTAATCTATATGTACTGCAAAGGAGACTTGCATTTTTGAACTAGTATTCTCCTGTGTGCAGATGTTAACATGAAGCTTAAATTTTAAAAAAAATTGTTTAATAATTCCTAATTGTAAATTCAACACCTAATTCTAAAAACAAATTTACTATGCAAATTTGTAGGTACTCATTGAATTAAACTTTTGTGGGAGGGAGAACCCAAAACAAAACAAAATCACCTGCATGTAATAATGGTTGTATGTAATTTTAACATATGCAATATTTTACCCATAGCTACTGGATATATGATGCCATCGTGTGAGAAATATACAGTCTCCTGACAAAAAGGGAAAAAATAGGTACAATATAATATAATGAATGCTATGATAGGAACAAGTTTAAGATCTGAACAAGAAAGGCTTCCTGGAATTTAAATTGAGTTTTAAAGATTAAAAGTTGCATAGTTCTTATAAAGAACAACAGAATTTTCAGAGACCTTGGGCATGAGAAATATTTAAAGAGTAAGAAAACATTCTCTATGGTTGGAATGCAGGGCATAAAGGCAGCTTCCTAGGGATCTCTTTTGGCTTGTGAGGAACTCTGTGTCATCTCCTTTGCCTATTTCCCTTCCTTCCTAACACCTGGAAATAATTCAATCCTGGTAAAATTATATCTGTATCTCCTTATGCCACCAACATTTCCTTTCTCTTCTCAGTCTCACTGGATATCCTTCTTCCATTATTTCAGCAAGAAAATTGGAGAAATCAGATGAGCACTTTTAGATTAGTATCTGTCTTTTCTCCTGTTAAACTGAAGGGATCATGTGCCAAAGACCAATTCCTCTTTATAATGGTCTGGGTTTCATCCCCTTATGCATAGTCATGGGCATCTATTGTGTAATTGGCTTCGCCCTTTCCAGTTACTGATGATTCCCACCCCCCTTTCTCCTATAATGCTCGCATCAGAATATAGATATTAGGTAAGGTCTCCCACCTTTAAAAGAACCTCTTCTGACTCCACCATCCACTCTGACTAGTGGTCCATTTTTCTGCTCCTGTTTCCATAAACACACAGGGATGCACACACATTCTCTAAAGACTGGTCTGTATTCTTTATTTCACTGTGTCTTCCCCCACTCTTTTTAACCTCCCTCCAAATAAACTTTGTTCCCATTAATCAGTGAAAATTCTCCCGTCAAAGTCATTAATTGCCTCCAAGTTGCCCAATCCAATGACTTTTTCCCCCCAGTCCTTGATAACTCCTCAGCTTGTAATACATTTGATACTACCTCCTTGTTTTCTTTACTGAGCATCAAAGATATAACCCTCTTCCTTCTCTTTTTCTCTCAATGAGTTCTGTTTTTAGTCTCCTTTTCTGGTTCCTCCTCATTTTTAAATCACCAAATAGTGGAGCTGCCTTGTATTGAGTCTATAACTAGAACCTGTATCCACATATTACATCTCAAATTCAAGCACTTCAGGTCACTATCTTTTCTATAATCAGTCCATATTACTATCACCTCTTACCTGATCTACTAATTTGGCCTTGTTCTTCCCATTACATTCCCAACTTCAAGGTATTTGCTATTTGTGCCTGAAATATTCTTACCTTAATATTTGGATCACTTCTTTCACATCTGATGAAAGGTCACCAAGTCAAGAAAGATCTTGATATACATATTCCCTAAAATAGCAATTATTTCCCCTTATCCAGCTTTATTTTCTTTCTAGTACTTGTCATGACCTGATGTAAGTATTCATCTGTTATTTTCCATCTACATTCTAGAATTCAAAATAGACTAGAATTCAAAACACCACAAGAACAATCTTTGTTATGTTTTCTGCTCTGGTCCCACAGTTTAGAATCCTGCCTAGAGCAAAGTTGTCACTAAAAAATTCTTATTAAATTATCATTTAAGTCTTACAAAATGGGATCAAGGAATGAGGAAGATGATTTGGTTCTCCAAAAGAGGTGGGGGAACAAAGTAAAACTAAGAATAAAGCACCCTTTTGCATACAGTTTAGTGTGTTGTATTCTATTCAAGTATTCAAAAATTCATGATCCTTTCTTAAAAACTATGTTGGATTTACCTCTTTTTTTGCTAAACTGAGTTTTCCTTCAACTGTGGCAGGGATGGCAGATGGGACATTTCTATTTCTGAAAATAAACACATCCCTGATGGTAAGCTGTTTTGGGCATAAAATATAACTGCTTTAATACCTATTTCTCTAAATCCCCATCTTTCCACTCCTCCCTCCACACTCCCCTCCCCACCTCATTTCCAACCCTCTGACATGCACACAACATAAATGTCTGAAAATGTTCTGGATTTCTTGATGACAAGATTCAAGCACTCATACTAAAACTCCTGCAACATTACCTTGCCCAGACATTGTTTTCTTTGTATTATTAGAAAGGATCATTTGCTGAACTTCATGGATTTTAGAACAAGTCAAATTATTTCAGACCTTAAATTTAAAAATTGAAAGGAGAGTGATCAAATTTAGTAAAAATATTGAAAACAAAATCCATTTTTGTAGGATCAAGCAGAATTTCCAATAATAGGTAAAGGGTGTAGGAGTTCAAAGAAGGGACCTAAGAGAGTCTATGTTCTTACTGGAGCCCATTGAATACTTACTTTATGGATAAAAACTTGATTGCCTAAAAGTAGTCATTCCCCCACCATCAATCAAAAAATGAATTTATACTGTGTATCTTGAGTCTGTTCCCAAATACTCATACTTAAAATTTCAAAGTCATCATGCACTAAGAAATCATTCTTTAAGACTGGGGATAATGGGATGTAGAGACAAATAAATGGAAATGAGATGCAGAAGTGATCAGAGCATATATTTTCTGGGCCAGGGTAGTAGTCTTGACTACCTTCAGTGGTTTCTTTAAAAAATATAATATAAGCAGATGTATGCATCTTTTTCTTTGGTAAATGAGAAAACCAACTTAACTATAGCACAAAAAATTGTGAAATAGAAAAAAAAAACACATGTAAATTAAGCTGTACAACGTAATCATTGTTATTGTTTTAAGGTAATTAACTGCAAATTTTCTTTTTTTCCCCATGCATTTAAAAAATATACAATATACATAATTGCTGTTTGTCTTATCATGCTAGTGTCAGAATAACATATCAAAGTGCCTTTCTCTAGATCACCCTTCCCTATTCATTTTAGGACCTCTAGTCTCCTTGAATTCCTTCCCATCTAGTTTAGTTTTCCCCAGGAAATATCTCAAGCATATTTACAAAATAGTTTTCCTGTTCCAGTTGGCTTCTATCATTTTCTTCCTGACCAGTATTGGCTTGTAATTGTGATACCTTCTGAGAATACGTATGCCACTGTTCTTTCTATTCCCATGGCTTCTGAAGCCTGCCTCAGGCATTAATAAAGCTGAGATGCTGATGTGATGTCATTGAAATACACCTCTCCCAGGAACAATTCCCTCTCTCAGCTCAGAGAATGTCTATTTCATATTCCAGTGAGCACCAGTAGTAACTGTAGGTAGAGATGTACTGCCCTGGTCACCACCACACTTCTACACTCTTCTAATTATCAACGTGTCCTGCCAATACCTCAGTAGAGGATTTCATAAATATTCCTGTTTTATAATAGCATCTTTCCATTTGGTCTCAGGCACAAGTTTCTTCAGGATAGAGTAGTTGATATTTCAAGTGGCTTAGCCCCTCATGTAAACAAATTCCTGGTAGGTTATATCAGCCGTTCTATTATCCTGTATCAGATTTTATTATTTTAACATGTGAATAGAACAGATTTTGGAGTTTAGATCCTTGTTAAATATAGTTATAATCATAGTATATTATCCTGATTGTTTTTACTTAACATTACATAATTAGCATCTTTCATATGTCTGCATTTGAATGTAATGTTCATAATTTTCATAGTTCAGTGTATATATTTAAGAGGATTCAATGAAAAAATACGGATATCTGTTCCAAAGGATTCTCTGTCCTGATATAGAAACAGTATTTTGTAAGGTTGGGGAAAGGAATAATATACTAAATATTTTGGAGTTACTATTCCACAAGTGAACAAAATTTAGTAGTACAGGTAGAAACACAAGCCAGAATCTTTCCCCATTTTATTTTATTTTTTCAAAGATTTTATTTATTATTTGTTTGACAGACAGAGATCACAAGTAGGCAGAGAGGCAGGCAGAGAGAGAGGGGGGAAGCAGTCTCCCTGCTGAGCAGAGACCCCCAATGTGGGCCTCGATCCCAGGACCCTGAGATCATGACCTGAGCCGAAGGCAGAGGCTTTAACCCACTGAGCCACCCAGGCGCCCCTCCCCATTTTAATATTGATGAAAACTTCATGTTCCAAGTTTCCAACTCATGACTCTAATGTTTCCCATGTGCCTTTCTTTCTCTTTAAGTACGATAACTTGTTCCAGTAGATCTTGGCCACATCTGTATATATACATGTATATGTGTATATATATACACACATAAATCTTATATAGCTTCAGCTATATACATACATCTTCATATATGAAGTATAGCTTTATATATATGTATATATACATATATCAGCAAATATTACTTGAACTACACAATGCATCAAGCACTGTGTTAGATGTCAGGGGTATTAAGGATGTCTAAGACATGGTCCCTGATCTGAGCCACATGGCCCTAATTTTCTCTGGAAACACTACATCCACATCCATCACTTCTATCTACTGAGTTTCTTGTAAGCAAGGGAAAAGAATCTAATAGAAAAGGAAAATACAACAAAGGGAACGAATTAAATGTTCCTAAGGAAAGATCATGTAAATAGGAACAACAGGAAGATCAAAAAATATCAGCAGGCCAAAATTTTACCCGAGTCTACTGCCATTCTATGTATAGATGATTTTTAAGATGCTTTTTAATATTCATTTTATACCACATCTAAAAGGTACACAATAAATGCTTTTTGTAAAACTATTCCCTTAAACTGGTGGAATAAAAATCTCTGGCTTGAACTAGGAAGAGCCCTCTGAATGCCCAAAGAGTTTCTAGGGCTTTCAATTAATCAATCACAAAAAAGCGTTTAAGCTCAGTTGTGGGGGGAAAGGTTGACATAAGAGTAATCTCAAATTCACATGATTCATCTGCTCTAAGAGTGAATGCTGTATTATTTATTCCCCAAATTTTCTCTACGAAAGGAAGGAATAAGGATTTATCATTTTTTACACAGACTTCTTAAGCCAGTAAGCCCTGCTTTTTATCCTTTATGTATTTAAGACTCCTATTTAAAACAAACGAACAAAAAACATTTAGTCAGCAAGGAACAGTTAGATGTATGCTATCATAATACTTATATATTCACCACAGCGAGGAGAATTAATTCTTGTTAAGATCAGCAAAGTCAAACTAAACAAACAGAGCCTGTCAACTGACTAAATCCTTGGGGAACCAATCTCCACTAGAGCTAGTGAATGTTATCAGGGATTATCAAAGCCATTGTGAAGAAAATGTGAACTCTGGCTTCTTATGTCTAGAGGGACCACGAAATGTATGCAGATTGGAAAGAGAAAATAATTAGCTTGATGCTTTTCCCAATTTTGCTTCATGTACTATAAATGGTATTATCTATAAGTTAGTGAGCAATCTAAATATTAATGGCTACAGAAGATCAAATATATTGGAAAGCAAATGCATAATAAAATTTGAATAATGAATAATTAATTATAATTGTACTCTCTTATACAATGATGTAAGTACGTTTTCAGAAAATACAATATAGATAACTTTAGAAATGAACATTTCTTAAAATATGAATCACATTAATGTTTTAAATCATATTTATGTCAATACAAAACATAATATGTTTTTACCTCTTTTTTTCCTCTTTTCTCTAGGGTGAGTAGTTCCGTTTTAGAGAGTAGAAATTATAGTTTTATACCTAATATATTGGGAAACTATGGGGGGGTATTAAGGTATTTATGTGGTCACAAACACTATGTGATTCAAAATGACACTGAAATTCAAACTGGAAATTAGAGAAAAGGAATGGAGACTATTGTGCATGAATTATGCATGTTCTCTGTTCTAATGCTGAATTTAGATTGGTTGTATTTCAACTTGATATAACAAATATTTATTCAGTATGAGCCATGACCTGTGTTAGGTTTCAGAGATAGTAGAGTGATGACATTGCATAGTTTTTGCCTGCAGGTAGCTTGAAATTTAATAATGGTGTAAGGGAATATATAATTAAACACAAAATGGGCATGATAAAAAAGATTTTTTAAAGGGTTAAATTAGAATGGATTGACTTCTATTAGGAACAGTCAGGAGAAGCTTTATGGTAAGAGTGATGGAGGAGAATTTGGTTTATACAGTAGGAAACGTTATTATAATTTACTTACATAAACACAATATAATATTACATAGAATTGTAGCCAAGAACAGCATTATAAAAAGCATAATATGATTGTGCAGAAGTCTTTGATATAAGCCACACAAAATGCTGTTCTGATTGCAGAGAGAAGAGAATATTTCTCTTCTACCTCCATCTCTGCCCACCTACACCCTGGCAAACTCCCATGGAAAGAGATGTCACTCTTATTGATCAGAATCTAGAACACTGTAATTGTTCTGCATTAGGATGAAAGCTACCCAAAAGGGCAGGGATTTTTGTATGTTTCATTCACTGATGTGTGTCCAGATCCTAGTGTATAATTATCCTAGTGTGTCCATTATCCTACTGTATAATGCGTTCCCTATAACTGTGTGTTGAATTAATAAAAAGTCACTAAAAACTGTGGCCAATACATGTTTTTACACGATTGTGTCCATTCACCAGACTGTTTGCTATTTGAAGGTAGGAACCACCTCTTGACTTTTATGAAAACATAGATATACTGGGCAATGTATAATGTGTTAGAGTGAATGATCTCAGAAAAAAAAAATATTAATGAAGAGCCTGACAATCTACATGAAAAGGGCAAATGGATTGGCATTTCAAGTAGAATAAATTTAAGTAAACAAGCTATCAAACATTTAAAGGGAGCCAAATAGGTTTTGACCTTTTCAGTTTCATTCATCCTTTACCTCAAAGATATTATTAGCACTTAAATTACAATGCTTATGTCCATGAATTTCAGTTCAACAAGTTATCTGTGGGGAAAAAAACAAAATGTGTCCACTGTAAGTTATCTAATTATATAGTAGAAAATCCAAATTTGTCACAAAGAAGCAGCTAATGATGCCCAGACATTGTTATTCTGATCAGGAAAAAGAACTGAAAATACAAAAACAAACTACATTTTCAGGTGTTTATGTGGGAGCACTCCAAAAGAAAAAAAAAAAAAAATCTGAGCAGCACAAAAGGAATTTTACCCCTGCTGTCTGTAGGAGGAAGGGAAGGACTTTGAGTAATATCTTTCCCCAGAGTTGTAGCAAAGATGTCTCTGGAAATTTGACCTTTAACAGATGACTGTCTACTTCAAACACTTCCCCTTTTTTACTTTCTTCCTAATTTATGTGCCGAACGGGAAAAGTAATTTCCATTACATTATGAACGGGTCATCCCCTCCCTTACTGCATTTTCTCAGGGTCAACACAATCATGAACACTAATGGATGTCTACTACAGTTGAGGTGGTAGAAGAGCCTGCTCAAATTGAAATAAAATCCTGTCCACAAATTTATGCCTGAAGTTTTAGTATCATCGATGGTTCTGGTTATCAGATATAATGTGTTAGAAATCTATAGAGATTATAAATCAGATTTTTTCCCACTAATAGAAACTTTCTAAAACACCCCCTTTAGCAAATTATTTGCTTAAGAAGTGGCAGGGATGATATTTTCCACATAGTTGAAAAGAGAATGTTTCAGGCACCAAGCAATTTTTAAGCTAAAAGATAATTTACCCTTAGGCAAGACTCATTAAAAATATTTTGGGGTGTGTGTGTGTGTGTGTGTGTGTGTGTATTTTCATATATTTGGGGAAATATGTGAAACTCTTGCTTTATTATATATGAGAACTGTACTGCTGGGTTATGTCCTGCCTTTCTAATCTTCTGCCTATCTAATTACCTGTGTAACATTTAGAAGGGAACTGGGTCATTGTGAAGCAGCGTGTTTAATTAACTAAAAAGAGCCTAGTTCTGGAAATCAAATATGTATAAGAATCATCATAATCTAAATGCTAATAAATAATGCCTTTATGTTACTAAATAGAACTGAGAAAAAAAAAATCACCCTTCAGAACCCATGTATTTGACTCCTGAATTGGGAAGTGATTTAAAGGATATTTATACATTTCTTACTTGAAATTCTATTAGATTTGCCTAACTCATATATTGTAGAATTCTCATTTTTATTTAGGTAACATTATAATAGTGCTATTTTTCATTTACATTTTACATTTATTAGGAATTTATAGTTGACAATGAACGTATACATCAATTGCCTTATTTAATCCCAAACAACAACCTTTAAACCAAAAACAAATATTAGAAGTTAGGCAATCAAATCTTAAAGAGGTTGATTGACTTCCTGAAGCTTGCCATTTTTAGCAAGACAGTACCACTTCTCTATTTCTCTTTGTGGAAAAATTTTAGAGTTAAAAATTCTACATGCTTCGGGGTGCCTGGTTGGCTCAGTGGGTTAAGCCTCTGCCTTCGGCTCAGGTCATGATCTCAGGGTCCTGGGATGGAGCCCCACATCAGGCTCTCTGCTCAGCAGGGAGCCTGCTTCCTCCCCTCTCTCTGCCTACTTGTGATCTCTCTCTCTCTCTCCCTGTCAAATAAATAAATAAATAAATAAAATCTTCAAAAAAAATTTTTACATGCTTATTTAACAAACCAATTTTAGCTCAATATTCTCTTTGATTGTATGTGCTTGACTCAGACAAAATTCACAAAAGGGTTCGAGAAATTTCTTCTTGGATAAATTGACCTAAGACCTACCACCAACTACTTCAAGCGGGGTGAGATTTGGAAGGACAAGCAGTAAAGCAGAGTGTTTAGCGCCCAGGATCTGAGTCCAGTGCATCTGGGTTTGAACTCTGATGAGGCTACTGACCAAAAGTTCTTGGACTATTTATTTTCCTCATATATTTTTTAAAATATTTATTTATTTATTTATTTGACAGAGAGAGAGAGATCACAAGTAGGCAGAGAGGCAGGCAGAGAGAGAGAGAGAGGGAAGCAGGCTCCCTGATGAGCAGAGAGCCTGATGCAGGACTCGATCCCAGGACCCTGAGATCACGACCTGAGGCAGTGGCTTAACCACTGAGCCGCCCAGGTGCCCTAATCTCCTATTTACACCAACCTCTGGAGGCTCTGGCATGGATGAATGAAGTAAAACATGTACAAAGTTTAGAAGCGTGCCTACTTATTTGATATTTTAATCTAGTGAAAAGAAATGCAAAGTAAAGAAAGAGTAGTCCCCTTCCCATATAGTATTGAGTTAGTGAATATGTATGTACATATTTATGTGTATTAAGGAGGAAAGCAAAAGAAGTCGCTGGCAGCTGGATAAGAGGAGGCCATGAGTTTTGCAAGTGAGAAGTGAGAATTTTGAGGAGAGGATGTCACCATTCACTAACATTGGACACCTATGACTGACCCCTGTAGGGCGTTGATGTTCTGTGGAGAAAACACACCCCAATCCGGTACAGCAATCAAAATGTGGCATTACCTATAATGTTAAGTGACAGATATGGATCTAATAAACTGTAGAAAGGAGAGTTGTAATGTGTTAGCAGCGGAGCAGGGACTCAGCAATAAAGGTTGTTAAATAAGGAATCTAGGTAGTTTTTCCTGTCACAGAATTTTAGATCTGGATTTACTCTGTTATAACATATGTGGTGTAATCTTGGGATTTTTGCACAACTAATGCCCTTTCTACTCAATGTGACTTAAACCTGTTTTAGCAAAGAAAGTCATATTTTGCAGGGAACAATTTCCTCTTTAAGCCGCTTAAATGCAAGTCTATTTTCAAAAGCTAAGTTTCTATGATAAAGTTTCAGGGCTTACCCCATAAGCAAAAAGAACCTGGAAGCAATCCAGGTGCTTCGTACTCAACACATTTAAAGCAAAACCAATATTGTGGCCTGGCAGACATTTGGATGTTAATGGCTTATTAGGTGACTGCCCAGACCTTTATTACAAGGATTCCAAAAGTACAGCCTTTGATAGGTGACAGTCTTGCTATGTTTCAAAAAGTGGAACTTTTAATCTCCTTTTGAATTGTTAGGTTTTGCAGTTGTATCAGCAAGGCCTTGGTGGTTTGTTGGTAAATTCCAGGACAATTTCTTCCTGCTATGACTAGAAAGAAGGGCGAATTAAGTGTTCTTGATAATGGCAAAGCAGAAAAAAACAATTTCACTTATTTCATAGTTTATTCTTTTTATTATGATTGGGAATGACCTTTTAAATATATCTGGTATGAACATCCAATACTATTCACAAATTTTGTTTAAATAACTTATGAAAAGAACTCATTTTTTTTGCTTTTAAGTTACATAATCTTTTTTTTCCAATTGTGTTATGTTAGTCACCATATGTTACATCATTAGTTTTTGATATAGTATTCCATGATTCAGTTATGTAATATTTCATAAATTTTCCCTATGAAATAAAATTCTAGGAAGTATATGTATAAATCATAATTATAGCATTTTTTTAAAGATTTTATTTATAAAAAAAAAAGATTTTATTTATTTATTTGACAGACAGAGATCACAAGTAGGCAGAGAGGCAGGCAGAGAGAGGAAGGGAAGCAGGCTCCTTGCTGAGCAAAGAGCCCGATGCGGGGCTCGATCCCAGGACCCTGAGCTCATGACCTGAGCCGAAGGCAGAGGCTTTAACCCACTGAGCCACCCAGGCGCCCCTTAACTGTAGCATTTTTAACTATCAAAATCAGTTAAATACAACACAGCTATGTTCTTTCTATTTCATTATGGCTTCACCAGTTGGTGATTATTTTCTAATTCATATGGGTTTATCATATGAATTTTATAAATGATTAATTAAGTGCTCTTACCTAGACCTGACTGGACAGGCTACTCTCACTTGATAACGATTATTTTTTTTTCCTGTACCCAAAATAATTTGTGTGATTATCATAGCAATAGTAATAACAATAAAAAAGGTATAAAGGTGGGCTAAGATGGAAGTTTCTTATTTAATCCATATAGTGCGCTTTGAAAACCCATCTGATTTAGTTTTCCATTAAAAAACATGTGAGCATATTTTCTTGAAAGATGTATTCTAAAGAATGTCTGAAAATAATATATTTAAATTGAACTATTTCAAATAGAAAGTGATACAATCTTGTCTTACACAGACATAGGACCATGGACTCAGGGGAAAAAAAAAAAAAAAACCTCTAAGCAAAGAAAACTAAGGATTTGAATTGATTTTCACAAAGTGATAGGCAACCCAAGATCGATGGACCCAATCCTTTAACCACATCATGTGGATGTTTACTGAGGAATGACCGCATGCCTAACACTGTATTTTGCATGCACACTTGAGAGAAACTCTCCATCAAGTATGAAGCACTTTGCTGAGTCAGCATGCTGTTTGTGGTTTAAGTATCTTTCTAAATGCAAAATAGGTACCAATCTGTTTCTGGTAAACAGTATATGCAAGCAGAAGTCCCAGTTTGCACTGACATCCTTGGGTACACAGTCAGAGTGCTTGACAACTCATATATCAGCACAAGGCTTTGGCCGACACTGGTTGTCTTCTTTACTTAATGCTCTCCCTTTCTCCCTTCACATTAGTTGCTTGAGTTTTGTCTCCCCTAATTTACCTCTAATTCATTCCTAAACCCAGCTAATTGGTATTCTTTCCGCACTATGCCACTGAAAGTGCTACTCCCAAGGTCACCGATGACCTCGTTTTGCTAACACCGATAGACACTTCCCACTGTTGCTGTTCTCCCCTCATATGAACTGACCCTGTATTTAATGCGATGGCCTCCTCCAACTTCTGTGATTTTTCTCTTAACTCCTGTTATATTATTTTTCCCTTAGGTGTTTTTTTGTTTTTTTTTTGTTTGTTTGTTTGTTTGGTTGGTTTTTTTTTTTTTTTTTTTTTTGGTCTCCTTATTTGGGCTATCCTTTTTTATTTTCTTCTACCTTTGCTAAACATTGATATTTTTCAAAGATCCATCCTTAGTTCTTTTCCACTTTCTGAATATTTTTTTTCTCCCTTACACTGCTGAGATATTTCAGAGAATTCCAGAGCAGCTCTTTTTCATGAACTCAGGCCTACATATGCAATTGAATCAGGCATCTTCCTTTCACTCTACTTGTTCCCATCGCTGTGTGTGTGTGTTTCTCTTCCTCCCCACACCACAATCTCTGTTCAGGCCTCATCATCTCTTTCCTCAGTAACTCACCACACACCTGACTGACATGTCTGTTTTAAAGCCGTCTACTTCCATCCCATCAGCAGAAAATCAAAAGGGATTTATTCCCCTCAAATATAAATATATTCATGTCACTCCTTTAATGAAACTAAAACTCTCCAGTGGCCTCCTCTTCTATAATGGTGACAACACAAACTTCATACTAAGGCTTTACAAAGGCCATTTTGTAATATTTTGTCTCCTTCCTGCCAACTTCCCCAGCTTCATCTTTCCCTCTGCCCCTTTGCTCCCAGCCTCTGTCACCTAATGATGCCTTTGTCATACTGACTTTTTTGCAGGTTGATCACTATGGATTTTTCTCTCTTATTTCTGAGCGTTTGCATTTACTATATAAATGTCATATTTTACTTGGCTAGCTTTTACTTGTTTTTTAAAATCTAAGCCTAGAAATCACTTTTTTAAGAAGCCGTCCCCTAATGCTATAGACTAGGTTAAGCACTCTTTCTGTGAATTTCCTGGTACCTTATACCTACTCCTAAGTAAGTACTTGCCTCTTTCACTAAAGTGACTCCAGAAGGTCAGTGCTGGCTCTTAGTCATTGTTATTTTTTCTTAGAGTTTAGTATAGTGCCTGGAATAAAGTTGCTATTCAGTAAACATTTATGATGTGAATTAAAGACCAGCCACTGAAACAAAAATTTGAGTCAATGTTATGTAATAGAAAGCCAGCATCCTGTGAGATACACTCCTAGGTTAATAGAACATTGTGTCATGGTTCTAGAAAAAAAAAAAATTAACCTGACTTTGCAGGAGACTGAAAGATCTAATTTATAGTCACTCAAAATGTGAGTTCGTACATGTGGTACTGACATCACGGAACCGTATGCATCCTTGTCACTGGAAGTAAATACGCTTCCCATGCCAAGACAAGAAAATAATGGGAGGTGAAGTCTCACCTAACAGTCTGGAGGGAGGCAGTTTTCAGGGATGGCTGAATGAAAAGACCTGGACTCAAAGCTTTGAATTCTTTCCAGTGCTCAGGCCTCCTATGCTAATTGGCTTGGCCCTCTGACTACTTGAGTTGGCAAGACATCCGTACCATTTCCACAAAAGGGATTTCATCATCTCTGTGTCTCTATTTGAAGAAAAAGAAATCTCAACAGCTCCACTCTCATCACAGCAGGTTTCCACTCATACTCTCTAGGTCCCAGTTTCATCTGTAAATCTTTGGCAGGGGAGATGTGATTACAAGGAGAGAGGAAACGAATCATGGGGGAAGTAGAAATGCCTATCAAGGAGTCAACCACCATGACCAATACAAAACCGTGATCAAGAAAGTTGCCACTGTCCGGGGTTCTGAAATCAATGGCACATATAAGATGTTTCTTTACTGCACAAATGTATGAGCTTTGTGTATGGGAATGGGGGGCTAAGAGCTCTTATATGGTCAGTGAAAAGGGTGTAATTGCAAGCAGGTTGCCTGACTAAATGATTCAGGGACCATCTCAAGGTCAACTTGAAAGAACACAGAAGCTGGTGGCTGGAGGCAACGCAAGTGGGCAGAGTCTAATATAAGCAAAAATAGTCTGCCGCCAGGAGTCTGAGAAGCAGAGTTATTCACTGTGATTATCCTGGTGAATAATTTCAGGGATAATTCCCAAAAAATCTCAGCTACATTTGTCTAACTGGAAAAGGCTTTATTTTGAAGGAGAGAAGTATGTTACATGTCCCTTAACTTAGTCTCTCAAAAAAAATTATATACATACATATACTATAAAGAGGAAGTAGAGAGATTATGGATATATAGCTTAATATAAACATGATAAGAATGTAGAAAATTCACATACTCGCACACACGATACATACACATTAACACGTGCAAAAGAGGAAAATGGCGATTTGTTTAATATAACAGTATGGACATAAGTTCTGGATATAGGTAAACAACTTTTAACTTGTTTCCCGATTCCATCCCTCACCAGCAGTGTGACCCTCCTAACTAATCTTAGGTTTTTTTATCAATAAAATTGTGATAATAAATCATTTACAACTCCAAGGACTGTAATGGGGTTAAGAAAAAAGTGCCTGTGAAATGCTTAACACAGTGTCTGGAACAGTGTAAACATCATACAAATCTTAATTATAACATGAAAATCATTATCTATGATATATTAGGCTATAGTAAAATAAACAAAATCACTTATCTGTACAATTTAAAAATCAATTAAAACCTTTTCTTTTAATCAAACATTATGAGCAGAAGAAAACCATTTTCACCACAGGTTTAACTTTTCTTTATTATTCATATCTCCATGAAAATGAAGTTGGAGAGGTAACATTGTGCAAAATTTATATGTTAGGAGAAAATGCTAATTTTCTTTAAGTTTTTTGAGGCTCACGGTCCCTTGAAAATAAAATAAGCTTCCATGAAAGCATGAATCAGGAGATATGGCCTAAAGGAAGAAAGAAATTAGATACCTATCTATCAAAAAGGATGTCATAAAATTACTATAATAGGGGTGCCTGGGTGACTCAGTCCGTTAAGTGCCAGAATCTTGTTTTCAGTTCAGGTCATGATCTCAGTCAGGGTCTTGCCATGGAGCCACGAGATGGGCTCCTTGCTAATGGCATGGAACCTGTTTAAGAGTCTCTCTGTCACTCTGTCCCCTCACACCAACCCCCCACGAGCTTTCTCTCCAAAAAAATTAACTGTAACAATTAATCTAAATATATTTGATAATGCAATCCTGAAGGACAAGGAATTTGTTTCCTCCATATTTTATAAGACCGGCCTACTTTACAGCATCAAATGGTTATAATACTTAGGCAGTTCTTAATGTTTTATCTGATAACCATGAGTTTTATAATTTCATTTCCTATGAATCAAAGTTTGCTTCCTAGCTTACTATTTCCTTCCTCTTTATTCTGTGGCTTGGCACCTTGTATAAGCCGAGCTTAAAATATTCGAGCTTAAAATGTTGTAGAGTTATTTGAAACACAGAGAATTATTTTGCAAAATCTGTGGTCACTTTTGGTTATCATTTCTTACAAAATTAATGCTTAGGCAATAATAATATGATGGAGCTGCAAGTTAGTCATTTCTCTTTACTTTTTGAAAGTTATGTGAATGTATGATAGCATCAGGAAGTCATTATCAAATGGATTAATGGTTTTCCTTCTCCAGTAGAGAGTTCCAATTAAAGGGTTTGCAAGTCCTGAACATCAGAGTTGGCACAGCTTGTCTTCGGTTGGTACACTGTGGAATCAAGTCATACAAAAGTCTAAACACATACAAGATGCTATGAGCTCTTTGCAAAGAATGATCCATCATTGAAAGCATTTCATTGTCCTGAGTTTATCTTGTTCTGTTTTTTTTTTGTTTTTGTTTTGTTTTGTTTGTTTTTTGTGTTTTTTTTTTTTTTTAATTTGAAAGAGAGAGAGATCACAAGTAGGCAGAGAGGCAGGCAGAGAGAGAGGGGGAAGCTGGCTCCCTGCTGAGCAGAGAGCCCAATGTGGGGCTCAATCCCAGGACCCTGGGACCTTGACCTGAGCCAAAGGCAGCAGCTTAGCCCACTGAGCCACCCAGGTGCCCCATATCTTGTTCTGTTTTATACATTTTCATGTTCTTCTGCTTTATTTTGCTACAGTATTCAATGTTTTCTATTATATTCCTCAAGTTTACCAAAACATGAAAAAAAGGGTATTACCATGCAAATGTGGGCACATGCAGTGTAGAGTTACACTGTTAAAAGGAGTTTATTTGAATTCAGCTTCCATGTTTTGGGGTCAGTAGTTACAAAGCTGTTGCTGAAGGGACAGCTCTGATGTCCTAGAAAACCTAGACAGCACAGAAACAGCTTTGCAGCAGATCCAAATTTGTATTGTATGCCACCTTCAAAGTGTTAAGCCTTTATACTCAATAATCAATATTCTATCCAGCACTATAATAAAACATAGAATTATTTATGGTTACAATTACAGTGTACTTTTCAGTCACAAGATGAATGAAAAAGTTACTGGAGAGGTGATGTGATTTAGGGAAAAGGCCATTGAACCAGCAGCAAAGGCTTTCAAATGAGATAATAAATGTGAAAGCCTTTGGAAAAAAAAAAAAAGATACAGTACTATGCAAACTTACTGTTAATTTTAAAAATTTGAAATTGTTCATTTCTGGCAGGCCTCATGTATTCTGGGGTATAGAATAACATTTAAAAATTGTTCAGTACAAACAGTAATATGCAGTGCCATGGGAAACTCTTAAGACCCATGTTTCAACTTCAGACTTGGAATTTATTGCTTTTGAGATCTTATAGGTTGACCCTTAACTTCCTTTCTGCACACAATCTTTTAACTTTGTTTTTATATAGTGGTATTCTGCTGATGTTCTTGTCTTTTTCCTTTAGGAAATGTTCCACAGCAATTGCATTATTAAAACTGGACATGTTCCAAAAGAGTTGTCAGAGACCACAGCAAACTTTGATTCAATCTCAGTGGAATAACCTCAAGGTAATCGTCCCAAAGTCATCCCCTTCTGGATGTCTCAATAAATCTGGCTTTGATAACATGAAAATTTGCCTTAATGGAAGCCTGTGGAGGAAAGAACATGACTATATTTCCTATAAAATGCCAAATTACACAGAAATTTCAGAGAGCTGGCAAAAATCTTTAAGACTTTAAGAAGGCCTAGTTCATTTTTCTTTCTTTTATTTCCTTCCTTCCTTCCTTCACTTGAGCATGTTTCAAAGCTGACCATAATACTCTGTTTGTACTAATTTTCTATTCTCTCCAAATAAAGTTCACAAGTTTCCATAAAGGATCTTGTTAATCCTTAGAATGTCCTTATGTGGAAAGTAGTGGGAAAATACTACTCAGCCTCTTAAAAAGTGAGAAAAATAAAGTATAAAGGCTTTAGTTGAGGTGTAATTAAATCTGTGGGAGATTCAGATGTACAACAAAGGTTTCATACTTTTCCACCTTTATTTCATTTTAATAATAGCATCTTAGTTCTCTTACTTTCTTCATTGATTAAAAGATCTTATCCCTCTCTCTCCAAGTAGAACATGAGCTATTTGAAGGAATGTAATTCAAAATTCAACTTGTTATTATATTTCTAGGACCTAGACCAATGTAAAGACAGTGATAATATATTAGACAATTAAACTATCTTTGTTTTTCACTTAAAAAGTGCATGGGTTCTTTTTTCTTTCTTTTTTTCCTTTTTTAAAGTAAGCTCCATGCTCAACATAGAGCTTAAACTCACGACCCTGAGATCAAGAGTCACATGCTCTACTGACTGAACCAGCCAGGTACCCCATGCTTTTTTTTTTTTTAATTCAAAAATTGCAAAAGGATTTTATGTTGAAAAGTAGGTCTCTCTCCCATCTAGATATATAGTTTCTGACCTAGAAGCAAATGCCAATAACATTTTCTTGTTGTATGTACCTTTCATGCGTATTAATCAGTATATATCTTAGTGTTTATATTCATTTTTGAACACGTGAGAGAACAATATAAATACACTGTATTACATTTTTTAAACCTAAGAATATATACTGGATAGTTCTTTCTGTAGACTTTTCATTTGAAAGTAACTTTAAATTTACATAAAAGTAGCCAAGAATAAAAATAGTATAAAGAACATTCATACCTTTTTAACCCAGATGCAGCTATTCTGAACATGTTACCCTATTTATCATTCATTTTCTCCCCCCCACCTTTCTCTATTATCATTTGAAGGAAGTTGCACACATCATGACCTTTTACTCCTAAATAGTTTTATCATAAATTTCTTTTTTTCAAAGATCTTATTTATTGATTTATTGAGAGGAGGGGGAAGGACCGGAAGGAGGAGGACAAACAGACTGAGTGGGGAGCCTGACACAGTGCTCCAATTCCATGACCCCGATATCATGATCTGAGCTGAAATCCAGAGTTGGATGTGGAACTGATGGGACCCCTATTTTGAATTTCTAAGAATGATGTTCTTTTCTATGTCCACAGTAACATTCTCAACTTCAGCAAATCTAATATTGATATAATACTTTATATATAACAATACATGTTCACATTCCAGCTGTCTATTGACCAAAAAAAAAATGTTCTTTAGGGCTTTTTTACCTCTCCAGTATAGGAACAATCTAGGATGAAGTAGCATATTTAGTTATTATCTCTCTCTCTCGTCTCTGTTAACCTAACTCATACTGGAGACTTCTTTGTTTTTCTATGCCACTGATAATTCTGAAGAATACAATTCTCCTTGCCCCCTTTTTAAATAGAATATTCCTCATTTTGGATTTGTCTGAGGTTTTCTGATTAGTTTTAGATTATGCATTAGGCAGAAATAATACATAGGAGAGTCTGTTCTCTCTGAATCAAATCTGAGGGCACATAATATCCACTGTTTCTCACTGGTAATGTTAATTTAAAAATTAAAGTAACAGTCAAGGTGTGGCTGATATTCCACTGTAATAATTATTTTTGCTCCCCCCTTGCAACGAAGGGGCAATCTCAGGGGAGTCACTTTACAACCACGCAAATATCCTGCTCCACATTTAAAATTTCCCCCTAGATTTAGCATCTATTAATGATTCTTGTTTAATCTGATCTTCAGTATTACGGAAGCAAAATGACTATTTACCAACTCCCAGGCTCTCTCTATACTTCCTAGTTGGTTCTCTGCATTCTCATGTAAAAAGGGACTATAGCTTCTCTACCATTTATATATCTACATTCAGATATCCATATCTAAATGATTATCTGTATCGTAGATACGGACTTGTGAAGTCTTATTACCCACTACTGTGCTTAGTTATCTTGGTCCTCACGTTTTCCAAGAGTGGCTCGCGAGGAAAAGACAGTCAAAATCAACAGTGAGTGCTTCGTGGCAGTTGATCCAGGGCTGCCCCCAGACCTTAGACCTGCCTGACTATTATCTGAGGGAAAGCACTGTATAAAGTGTCACCCCAAGGCCCAGTAGATTACCTTGGCCAGCCTTAACTTTAGCCTGGTCCGACAGTGCCGACAAGCGCTTTCTTCAGTCTGAGCAATTATTTGTTTGGTCCCACCAAAACCACTGTTCCTGAGCCTCACCTGAATCTGCTTGGCCCACCCTGCCCTCACATCATCTGAGACTGAGGGAGGGGAAGAAATGGAGAAGAGATTATCTGTGTTCCCGACTGTAGCCTCTCAGCATCTCGGAAATTATCCCCACTCCACCGCCTACCCTCTCAATGTTCTCCTTTTTATCAAGAGGGAGCTGAAAATAGGAGTCCCTGATCCAAGATGTCTAATGACAGTCAACCCTACAGCTCTTGCCTCAGCTCTCCTAACCTCTAGGAAGTTCAGGTGGCTACAGTTTTTCCATGTTGAGAGATTAGGAGGAAGCAGGTGGCTACCTTTCTGGCTCCAACTATCATTTTCTCTTGGGGATGGATCCACTTTCCTCACTCAGAATTAGCTCTTCCCAGTGAGCTCTGCCACGTGCAAGTTTAGAGAGCTTTGTAGAAAGTCTCTACAAATGGTTAGGCAGTGACTAACAATCACTTAGAGGTCTCAGAATATCCTGTGATCGCTCCCTGTGGTACGCACAACCGAGGTTGACCCCTAATGAGTCACATCCTTGCATAATTTCCTTCCCTCGAGTATGAGTAGAACCTGTGACTTATGCAGAGCATGTAGAATATGGGAATATTGTTTCTTTCATGACTAGAGTATTTAAAGATTTCTTGCCCTTCCCAACAACAAGAATATGGGGTGTTAGTCCTGCGAATATACTGTTATATAAGACTCTGTCTTAGCACACTCAAGAGACTCTCCTGATGGTTTTGAAGAAGCAAGATGTGGTGTTGAGAGAGGGTCTGGGGAGAGCCTCCTAACAAGGAACTGTGACAACCTGTAGGGACTGAGAGCAAACCCTAGCTGACAGTCAGCAGGAAAATAGGGACCTCAGTGTCACAGCCAGAAGGAACAGAATTCCACCAGCCACCACCTGGGCCTGACAGAGCTCCAGAAAGGAACACAGCTTGATAAAAACCTTTATTGCAGCCTCTTGAAACTCTGATCAAAAGATCTATCTCAGTGGTGTCTTAGATACAGGTCACTGACCTGTTGAAACTGGGAGATCGTATCTGTTGTTATAAGCCTTTACATTTGCGGTAATTCACCACACAGCAACAGACAACTCCTATGTCGCCCGTGCAGTGGGATAAGGAAAGAGGGGCCGGAGTCTAGCATACCCCTGGGACTTCTACGTTGCGATTTCAGACTCCTGCAGTATTTAAGCCCCCCACCTGGTTCCAGCAGGTAACATTGCTGGTGGAGTTTATCTATCATTTTCATCCCAAAGACAAATAAGCCCACTACAATAAAAGCCATGTAAGGGAAGAGTTTCTGAATATTCAGAAAGGCAATGTCTTGCATAGCCCGCAAGCAGAAGCACACATACCATACAGACTTGTTGGATGGTCCTGGGCTGCCATTCAACAGACCAGTCTCCAGGTAAACTTACACCAGCTACGCTGCGAGACTCCGTGACAGCCACAGCAGCTCAGGAGCTGCCCAAGATACCCTCCAGATGAAAGCTGTTCCTGCCGACACCCCTGAAGCAGGAGGCAGACGGGGATTAACAGCGGAGTGGCTTTCATTGCCACTTTCTGATAGGGACCTCAGATCCTCGAGTACTAGCTCTCCAATGGCCAGTTTTCAAATGAAGCTGTAACAGAGAAATCCTTTCAGATTATGGCTCTCCAAGGGGATCTAAGTCTGGGGCCTCTCACCATATATTCATTTAATCAATATTTAATGAGTTTCTACTTTATGCCAGCACTGCTGATATAGCAGTGGAAAAAATACATGAACTCCCAAAACATATGGAGCTTCTGGTCTAATGGGAAACACTGAGAAGGAAATGGCAATGAAAATACATGATAAGGAAAGAGCAGGTGCCATCTGAGCGCAAAAGAGGGACGTCCCACCCATTCTGAGAGGGTCCAGGAACGAGTTCCCATACCCCGCCAGGCATGACAATGGAACTAAGACATGAAGAATGAGAAGGAATCGGCACTGCAGATGCTCCAAGCGGAGGGAGCATGGACTAACGCTCAGAGGTCTGTCTGAGGAGCAGCGGGACTGAAGTGAGGAGTTTGCAGGTTAGTCACAGTCAGAAGGTACAGCGGGTGCCCAGCACATCCTGGGCATTGGCATTGTGCTAAACAACCAACCTGTTTGATCCTCACGGCATCCCTCAGGTGAAGCCACTGAGACATGGATAGGTTAAGTGCTTTGCCCATGGTCATACCACTGGTTGGTGAGGAAGCCAGAAGCTTCCGTGCCACTGACTGGCTTCAGAACCCATACTCCTTGCCCCCACTCTCTTACCCTCCTCTATAACTCACATGAATAAACCAAATAGTGAGCTTCAGGGCAAGCCTCTATTCTCCATCAATAGTGTTATGAACCCTACTTATAGGTCCAAATCCACTTCAGATTATGTAACTTCTCTGACCTCAGAATCTATCTAGTGCTTGATTTCTTGCTGATAAGTGGAGCCCAGATACCTGGTCCCCAATTAGCAAGCCAGGTTTCCATGCTTGAGGCTCTGCCTCCCTAGACTTTTTGAGAACTAGAATCTTGTCTCTGAAGCCAGTCCCTCTGCCTACATCTCTCTTCTCAGACCTCAGCTTTGCCATCGTTTGGGGACCTCTTCATATTTTGGTTACATGAGTATCCTCAGTTGCTTTGGGTCCCTGTGCCTGAGCTTGGCCTCAGGGTCCAGCCTTCATCAGTAGAGCCTGACTGCAAAACCTTGCTGTGTGAACATCTCTGTCACATAGAGGTTGCCATGGTTTCCCCTAGGCATAGTGCTACGCACAGCTTTTCCAATTTCAAACCCTCTTTGACCTCACTTTTCTCTGAATCCATGGAGCATCACACTCCTCCTTCCAAGTCAGCTGCTAGAGTTAGCAGGCAAATTCTGCATTTTTTTTTCTTCTTCTCAGACTATTTTGGAAACAGGAATATTGTTTCTCTCATGACTAGAGTATTTAAAGATTTCTTGCCCTTCCCAACAAGAACAAATAAATTAAAGAGGTTTTTTTCCCTCCCCTAGGCAAATCAGAAGTGTCTTCTAAAGAAGAATTCTGTAGTTCTCATAGAGCTACCAGAATATATAGTTGGATGTGGACCCAGCTTTGAAAACAAATGATTGTATTGCTACATGTAAATTTTTACATATGTAAAGATACATGATGTTTATAGGCATACTTTGAATTCATCATTGTATATCATAGTGTAGTATTCTCTTCAAACATGCAGATTTTTAAAGCAATATCCATTGTATATCTTTCTCTTTTGGGGTTTCAGTTAATGTCTCCAACATTTTAAGGTATGGGAGCACTTCTATTTAGCAGGCCATGAATACTTCTTGGCACAGCATTGTTTCTTTAAATTAGTTTGTGGCCTTCTGGAGGGTCCCACTCTTAATGTTAGGAGGTTCATTTGTTTATTTGCTTACAAAGCAAGAGCTGCTTATTAACTTTAAAGATGCTTATAAATGGCTTCAACTGAAAAAGAATCCCTTGTATGAGAATAAATTAACTGCTGAGTAAATAACACCACAATTTTGTACATTTCTGGCTATATTGCTCTCCTTTCTAAAAAAAAAAAAAATCATGATGCTATCTTAAGTGTAATGACAAGATACCGAGCATCTCGTTATTTATGATAAATACGTTTCGTACTTGTTATGAGGATCAATTTAATAGGGTAAATGTTACTTAATATTTCATCCATCCATCCACTAAGTAAAGTCTTTCTATTTATGAAGGAGTCATTGTCTGACAGTTCCACCCAATAGGTCTTTATTTCTTTTTGGTTCTAAATTGCTTGAACATGGTTTCAATTCCTAAAAATCAATTTCCTGCTAGATTCCTCGCTGTCCAGCATCTCAAACTACTTTCTTAAAGGCCACCAGTGACCTTCCCTTCAATTTAAAGTTCAGTTTTCTTTCTTCCTATATTTTGAGGCTTTTTCCTGCCTCTCATATGGCTGACCACCACGTTCTCAATTACATTCTTTCTAGTTTCAGTAACATCAGTTGTACCTGGCACAAGTTTTATATATGTTCACTTGGTTTCTATACACTTTATCAAGTCTATACCTCTTCATACCCAACTATCTGTATGCTAATAGAACCCTTGCTATATTTATATAAAAATGTATAAGTAGACATCGATAGTATTTTTGTTGCTTGGTACATAATTCGAAAGTGCACAACCTATAATCTCACTGGATATGCTTCAAATATTATAATTAGCTATGGAGTCATTCACATATTACTGATAAGGAGGCTACAGCAATGGGCAAGTATTTTAATACTTTAGGAAAGCCCATTCAATTTTTCTCTCTATAATTAAGATGCACTAGTGTCTCAGTTCTTTTGATTTTCCCTGGTGCTAATATATTTTAACCAGCTTCTATTTGCCTGCACCTTTTATTTAGCTGCTATCCATACTTTAGACATTATTCTTTTTTTAAGTAAGCATTTTCTTTCTTTTTTAAAAGATTTATTTATTTATTTGACAGAGAGAGAACACAAGCAGCCAGGCAGAGGGAGAGGGAGAAGTAGTCTCCCTGCTGAGCAAGGAGCCCGATGTGGGGCTCTATCCCAGAACACTGGTATTTATGACCTGAACTGAAGGCAGACAGTTAACCAACCACCACCCAGGTGCCCCTAGACATTAGTCCTGATGTTGGAGATTCACTGGTAACTCAGAACAGACTCTGCAGTTAGTTTCATGAAGACTAAAGTCTAGTGACGGGACACCTGGGTGGCTCAGTGGGTTAAAGCCTCTGCCTTCGGCTCAGGTCATGATCCCAGGGTCCTGGGATTGAGCCCCGCATCGGGCTCTCTGCTCAGCAGGGAGCCTGCTTCATCCTCTCTCTCTGCCTGCCTCTCTGCCTCCTTGTGATTTTTGTCTGTCAAATAAATAAATAAATCTTAAAAAAAAAATCTGTTTTAAAGTCTAGTGAGGAAGACTGGAATTAACAATTTCGTCAACCAAGAAGTCCTCCAACTGTAACTTTTTCAGGTGTTAAGTATTGTTTTAGGAGCCTGTCATAGGAAGATTTTTACTTGGTCAAGGAGGTCAAGGAGGACTTCTGCAAAGATGCACCTCTTTAACTGAGATTTACATGATGAATAGGCGTTAAATATGTGAAGAAGAATCAGAAGAACCTACTAACTAGAAGGAATGGTGTGAGTTAAGTCTTGGGAGTGGGACAGAGAAAAATTCGTAAGAGAGATGAAAAGAAGTCAAATGATGTTGGAATGTACAGACCAAACATGCTGGCTCTTGTAAACTGTATTGAATTAATTTCGTCATCTTATAAGTAATAGAAATCTCCTGAAGAGTTTTAGGTGAAAAGGGAATGAAAAGAGGCTATGGAGAAAGTGAAAAAAGGAAGGTATTCTTCCTACATACAGGTTTACATGAATTTCCCACTCTTAGCACCATCTTTTCCTTCCTGATCTAAGGATGAGGCAGTTCTAAGAGTTTTTATTTCATTCTCTGAACCAAAAGCCTCTCATTCTGAATGTCCTTTGTTTAGTTCAGCTTCCTCTTCACAACCTCTAAATAATAGAATTCCCTAACACTTCTTTGATTGATGTCCTTCACATTGTTTTTGAATGGCAACAATTTGAAGATGGTCACTAAATATCTCAATTCCAGTCTTATACATCCAATAGCATCTCAAACATAATATATCCAAAGTATATATAAAGAGAAAGAAAACCAGTTTCTTTGCTTCTTTCCTTTCCTCAGGCATTCATTTTACAAGCATCTGCCAAATGCTTTTCTTTGAATGGGTATTCAAAGAATTGGGCAGAATCCTTGACTTCAAGGGAATAAAATCTTCTCTATAATTGGTTTTCATACTCTCCATGATTAACTCTCACAATCCTGTATGCTACCGGATTTTTTGGTTATACTCCCACACCCCTACTTTCCCTAAAATGTTTACTTTCCTGGATTTCCACTTTTCTAATGCCTCACAGTTCTTATCTATTTCCTACCTTCAAAAGCATTCCTTCTTCTTATTCTAAAGTGGTCACTTGCATCCCTTTATGTGACATTGCTCTGAGAGTTAACATTAAATATCCAGCCAAGCTGGAAGGAGTTCTCCTAGAAGCAGGCAGACAACTGTCTTGCTTTTCCTGGGGTGACTTATGCTATTATCTCTGGTGTCCCACCATGGTACCCATATTCCAGATTGAACATGAACACCAAACTTATCTCTGTTATCTCCATAACCTACCAGAGTTCCTATAGCATTGTAAGTGTGGGAAGCTATAGAGAAAATCTAATTATGCTCCCACTGGATGCAGTCTCTTTCTCCATACTGGATACTCACCATTATTATATAAATGAATAAACTTAAAAGGTTTTGGGGCAGTCTTATGGGACCACTGTGAAACTAATTAGTGTAGTCTTTTTTAATGCTCAGTACTTCTTTCTCTCCTTCATTCCCCCATTACTAATTTGTGTTTTACATATATCACATTCCACCTAAAGTATAGCAAAAAGGGAATGGAATGGTGCTTCATTTTTCTTTTGAAATAGTTTTTAAGTAAATAGCTTCTATATAATGTTGTTCAAACAATTTAAAAAATAACTACAACGGGGCACCTGGGTGGCTCAGCGGGTTAAGCCTCTGCCTTCAGCTCAGGTCATGATCTCAGGGTCCTGGGATCGAGCCCCACATCGGGCTCCCTGCTCATCAGGGAGCCTACTTCTCCCTCTCTCTCTGCCTGCCTCTCTGCCTACTTGTGATCTCTCTCTCTCTCTCTTGCTAACAAATAAATAAAATCTAAAAAAACAAAACAAAACAAAAAACTACAATGAATGGAATCATCTTTTAAGGAAGGCATTCAATCACCTGGATCTTCCAGCAGATCCTACCCCAACACTGAAACATTAGGTCATTCGGGAATAAATATTTCCTGTTCTTTAGCTGAGGTCTGGTCAAGATCATTAAAAGTGAATCACCACCTCCTTGAAGACTCTTTCCCCAACTCTGATATTCTGCTCAATTCTGTCATGTGTGATTCTCTTCTGTATCCTTGAGTAATTAGTCACCTCATTGAATATTATCCATCATTTAAAATAAATGAATAGAATGGGGAATTTAACACTATTTGAAATTTAATGAAGTGAATTTTCTTGGCCTTCTTTCTCCTTTGATAGGTCAAACTGCTTTAAATAGTCTTAGGTAATCTTGTTTCCTATTCCTTTTATAAAAAGCATTTCACATTTACTCAAAATCACAGTGATGTATCTAATCACATGTCTTCCATAGTATTTAAATTTAGAAAAAAAGCCTCAACTTAACTTTCCATCCAAGGCTTATAGTTACACAGTTAGGACCAGGTTGTCCCTACTGGTTCTTTACAACCAGCATCTGTTCTGATATTTGGTGTTCATTTCAGTTCCCCCTCATCCCTGCCTCCAGTCATATTAAACATTGGGCTTACCTGAATACACTGTGCTTTCTCCTCCCATTTTGACTTTATACTTAACGGAGGCACCTCTGCCTAAAATATCTTTTACTGTTCTACACCTGGGAAATTCCCTACCCATTTTAAAAAACTCAGCTATATGACAGCTTCATTAGGATAACTTTCTCATTTTTACAGGTAGAATAAGTCAATCCTTGTCTATGTTCCCTCCACATTCTGTGCTTTCCTCTAATACAAGACTTATCACAATGTATTCTAATTATTTATGTTCAAGTTTGTGTTGGTCTCTAGACCATGAACCCTTTGAGACCAGCACTGGGGTTTATTCATTGCTGGCATGTCTAAGTACTAAGAACTATGTGCCTATGTTTTAAATAATTTGTGGAATTTAGAAGTAGAGAGAAAAACACTTTAGTAAAACAATTGGGCTGTTCTTTTATGTTTTACACATATGTTAACACCTTGATTCTATGAGACTGTAAACTGTGAAGAAGAGACTAATTTACCCTTTTCTATTTGTATCACTTGATGTAAGGTTGGGTATGTGGTAGATGCTTGATTAAAACAAAACAAAATAAACCACACACACACGTTTTAAAAATCAAAACACTCTTATTTTGCCTTTCAGTATATGTTAGGGACACAGAACAGCATTAGCTAGAGAAGGACTTTAGTCCAATTCTATAACCACTTCCTCACTCATGTCAGGCAATGAGCTAGTTGTTGGAAAGCCTGAAAATGTTGATCTCTACATGCATGAGGACATTTATAACTATTTTAAAACTACAAGTTTCAAATTCTCGTCAACTCATATAAAATAATGGAATGAAAAGTAATGACATTGAAATAGAGTAAAACGTAAAAATAAAGCTATTGGACTTTTCATTTGAATCACACATATTAATGTATATATATGTATTATAGATACATGTGTACATTTTTTATGTAAAGATAGCCCATGCCCTATAATTTTAAAATTTGAAAGTACTCCTAAAAGTGGTTTAGTCCATTTTTAATTTAATTCATTTTTCACATCAAAAAATGTGATGTCTAGGACGTATCAGACATCAGACATCTTATATGCCTTAAGTGATAAGGTTGTATTTAGTACTAAAATCTCCTGGTCAGTGTCAAATTTTAAAGAGTAATTAATATGAGAGGTTACCAAAGATATTGTGTTTGTGCCATACCAAAGTTCCTCTGTTTGTAAATGTTGGTTTTCAGTTAAACTCCTGAGTCAATTAAAACACACACACACACACACACACACACACGCACGCACACACACACACATGCACACACGCACACACACACACATTTCTGAGCCAGTATCTGTGAAATTACTATATGCCAGACACTGTTCTCAGTATTTCCAAGATTGGCTCATGAAATTTTCACAAAAAACCTATGAGGGAGTTGCTTTTCTTTCTCCCAGTTTTTAAATGAAGAAATTAAGGCCTGAAAAGGGTGGGGCAAGAAACTGGACTCAGGTAATCTGGTCTCAGAAACCATATTCTTCCCACAGTGCAGGTAAACACAAGCAAAAAATCGAAGGAAAGAGTGTCTTTGAAAGCATCTGGTATTCATTGCTCTACAGAATAGAAGTGTTGCTCTTCCGATCATAGTCTTACACACTTAAAGTGGGAAAAGTTGTTATAACTTAACTTTACACCAGGCCTACCAATCACAGCAGATTTTATCATGCTCTACCCATTATAAATTTCACCCAGCTCAGTATTTCATCTGATTTGGCAGTACCAATACACATGTTCTGTTTTAGCAAAATTACATTTTTTTCATATTGCTTCAAACGCTATGGTACACCTCTGAGAGTTTTATAGTATGTCAAGGCACAGAGGTAGAGTCACTTCTGAATGAAGACTGTGACCAAGCTGTCTTTATAAAATGCTCTCTGTTCCTTGTCATGAAATCAGTATCATAGAATAACCAATCTGCTTTTGGTAGAAGTGTGCGTTTAAAAAATGCAGTCTTGATGTTAGTTCATACTTTATCACAAACTTACCAAATTAATTCTGGAATAGTATAAGGTAGAATTAGTTAAATTCAAGGCCTAGTATCTTGTAAAACTTTTTGGCACAGTGTCCACAGCTTAATTTCCCTTGAATGTCGCTAATTCATATGCTTAATTATTGCATTCTAAATTTACACCCTCATTCCGCACATCTCAAATGGTCATTAGTAAAGGGACTAAGTCCAGGGATATAATGTGATTATTATGCAATATTAGAAAGTAAAATATTTTGTGCCAGATCAAGTGTGTGCAAGCAACTTTGAATTGTTTCACAATTTATATGTATGTCACTAGATAGATTCCTCCACGGCTAATTAAATGATACCATCTAAAATGGTTTATCTTCAACTGATAGGTTCTATGTACAGATTGATTTTCCCTGAGGAGGTTAGATTTCAAGCTATTCTTCTTCTGTTTTATTTTCCCTTTTAAATCATTGGACCTCTGTAAATAAATTCAATGGGTAGTAAATATCACTTTTAATTCAACTATTCTAGGCTGTGCCAAACTACTGAAAAAAAAATGGCATTAGATGCCAGATTATCTCATTTGCTTTATTCAAACTCAAACTGTTGTCATTTGGAAAATATTGTTAAGTATTTTAATTAAAAGAAAATAAAAATCAACTGTTTTTCACCCACCCTAAAAGCAAGCAACTGTAAACTCAAAGCATTATGACTATCAAGGACTTTATAGAAGATAGAGGATAAATATAAAGCTAGATTCCTCAAATGTACACTACAGATACAAGGTAAATTTTGTCCCAAAATGATTTTTTGCAATCCATTTCAAGTTAAGCTTTTTATTTTCTGTAAAGTAGCAGGGATCACATTCAGAATCAAATAAAAGTTATAAAATAATTGTTAGAAATTTTCATAATACCCAAAGGTAAAGTATTTATACATGTATTTTAGGTTAGAATATACCTGAGAACTTAAAGACTCATGGAAACACAAGATATGCAAATCAATACATCTCTTAACTCATGTTTCTTATTTATTAGTAAGTTCTCTGTTTTATTTGTCACACCTTGAAATACATTCTATATTTTTAGTAATTTAAAGATGAGAGTCTCCCAATAAAGAAAATAATGTAATATTCACAAAATAAGGATCTTTTATATGGCCCAATTATAAATAAATCCCTAGAACCTAGATGAGAGCTTGGCAAAGAGTAGTCCAAAAAAAAAAAAAAAAAAAAAAAACATAAGTATTTAGGTATTTGGAGGGAAGAAGGAAGAAAGAGAGAAAGGTTGATTGATTAATTGATTGAATTAATGAATTCACTGAATTAATGAATTCATTAAAATTTGAAAAACATTTTCTGACTCATGAATGTTCTATTTACTGATGGTGTAAGTTAGGTGATCTTTGGCAACAAGTTAAAAACTATTAGTCTCTATTTGCTTTGCAGCCTAATATGAATTTCTTTATCACAGACTATTTGTTGAGAGTGAATGATATTATGTCCATGTAAACACTTTTTAAATTTTTTTTTTTTTAAGATTTTATTTATTTATTAGACAGAGATCACAAGTAGGCAGAGAGAGAGGAGGAAGCAGGCTCCCTGCAGAGCAGAGAGCCCGATGCGGGGCTCGATCCCAGGACCCTGGGATCATGACCTGAGCCGAAGGCAGAGGCTTTAACCCACTGAGCCACCCAGGCGCCCCAACACTTTTTAAATTTTAAAGTATGTATGAACCTGTTTTAAGTACACAAAATATACACCTAAATATCCAAGCATTTTCATATTAATATAAATCCAAGCTGACACATGGTTACTATATTTTTGTCTTCACTAAAAAGTTGGCCATGAAAGTTCAGAACTTCTAAGGCAAGTAAAGAATTCATGACATGTCCAAGTACTTCAGGTAAGAAAGTAGAAACCGAAATGGTATCCATGTATTCCATAATTAAAAGCCACTAATGAAGTTGCTTAAATAAACTAATTTCTAGGAGAGCATTAAGGTACACAAGAGGGGAAAAAAAAACAGTATTATTTTGGAACAGGTAATAATAGGATTTGAAGAATTATTTTCAAAAAGAAACATTAAATATAACTGCTTCAGCCTCTGGGAAACACAGAGAACTTCAGAGGAGGTAATAAGCATCTTTCTATCCCTGTGCAGTGTTTCCATCTCCAGACCTGTAAAACCTGGCACTTAGTAACACTTAACTTGGTCCACCACACACAAAGAACTGGATAAGATAATATAGAGAAGAAAAATGGAAAAGAAAAAAAAAAGATGATTACTTAACTCAGACAAAAGCCATATGTGTTAAAAAGGATGCAAGGAACAGAGCAGTTCATATACCTTCATGCATTTTTCATTCTTTCTAGGGAGTTTGTGGCATGGGGAATGGTTATGATCCCACTGATCTCCTCCTTTTAAAAATATAAAATGAAAAACAATCCTTTCTGTCAAGAAAGTGAACCAGCCAGGTAGATCATATCATGTACACCCATGTCTTACAAAGTCATTCAGAGAAAAACAAGGAAATGAGCAATTCTAACTACCAAAGCAGTACATGTATCATCAGAGACACTAACACTGAGGGAAGGATTCAGCAGAATACACAATTTTAAATGTTTAGACTGTTCACTGGCTGAGTAAGATTTTCTTCATTGTTGACAGAATGATATAAATAGATTTTTAGAGAATTAATTGTTGGGAAACAAACGTTTTCCCTTAGTCAAGATTGATTACCTGTGAAAAACCTTTGGGTTATTCAACTCCAATTTAAAGTACTTAAGGGGGAAAAATTTATTTCAAAGTGGTGAATCATTATGCTTTCACATTCACATTATCAAAACTTTGGGATTCCCACACTTAGATTTTGAAATTCACAGAATAATCAACCTAAGTCTCCCTGTGAAAAATTAACTCCAGGGGCATATATATTTGTAAGCTTTTGGGGTTTGGTGGATGAGGTACAGTTCTGTCTGAAAAACGAGCTCAATTCTTTAGATTCCATTAATACACACATCTGACACTTCCTATCAACTCAGTTTTGTTCAGACCTGAATTGACTGAAAGAGACAAGTCGAACGACAGTAATGTCAAGCTCTGCCAAACAGGACTGGGCTAGCAAAAGATGCAGAAGTGTGACAGAGCTGAGAAATCCCTGCTGTCTGTAGGTATAACTCAAGCCCCTCTAAGCCCTGATTTCTAATTATCCAAATTACTGGTTTGCACAGACAGAAAATATTCTGTGTTAAAGTAGAGTAAAAGTCCATCTGAAAAACATGAGCATATTGAAGCCTGATGGATAAGTCATTAGTCAAAAGTTTTATTACCTTAGAAGAGATAGCGATGCTATTATGATAAGAGGTTAAATTAAATACCAGCTATTTACAATTTCCTGGGTCTTTGTTTCATAAATAACTGCCTTCAACTTCAAAATAACGACAGTCTGCTACTTTGTACTGTGATGATAAACAATAGTTGAGGAGTTTAAAGTGTTTTTGAATTCTTCATTTGGTAGCATGTGCACATCTTATCTTCCATCAATTAAAAGCTTTTATTGTATCTGATTTTTCAGGATCCCTGTCAGAATCAATCTCCTAGATCCACAGCAATTCATCAGCTGTAAATATATTGTTTTGCTATAAGTGTAAGGCTCCTCAGGGGTAAGTATCACTACTAATAAATGATTAGTTAATTGAAAGCTTTATTTTTAGAGTTTAATATTCTACAAACATAATACATAAACAGTATTTTTCTATGCATTCAAAAGCACTTAGTTCAATAAATGATTTTAACATCTCTTAATTCCAGAAAAAAAAAAATCCCCACACCATTCCTTAAAACAATTTGCTATTATCATTTCCTTAGATTAAAAATGGTAAATGTCAGTACAAAGTACTACAACTTCATTTCAAAAACTAAAGCCTTTGCTCACTTGGTGAATTTTTTTTTTCTTCTTTTTTTTCCTGTATAGATACAACTTTGGAAAACTGTCCCAAAGAACTGCCATTTAACAATTAGAAACTTTGACTCATTTTAAATTTATAGCAACACTACTTGGGGTTGACCATTTCTACTCTTTGCTACTAGTAGCAAAATATAAAGAAATGGAGCAAAGTGGTATACATATTCACGTCTTTAAAAAAACACACACATTCAAAATAATGATCCTATAACAGCAGTTACTTTCCTTTTCTAAAGAAAAGCTGAATTTACCTGCCATTCATTTTCTACTGCAAATGAGTTTGCCAGGTAAACGTTCGCATGCTCTTTTCCAATTCATTTTGCTAAACCCACATTGCCTGTTAATAATGCTAAACACTGCTCTGATTAAAAGCTTACCGGCTGGTAATCCTGTTCAACCCTGACACCAGTTTCTTACACTGTTTCCTCTGTCAGACTCAGCTACCTTTATTTTGAAAGAGAAGGTAAAACAGAAAAGGCTCTTACCAGAGACAGGGAAAACAATTCGTTCAGCCACATCCAACAGGGCTCTGTGCAGCCTGGCAGCAGGAGTGATCCTTGGGCCTCACACAAAAGCGGGATAATTGGCTCTCAATGAAGAGATGTAAACATCCATCATAATGGCACTGGGGCTGAAACTGAACGCTACCTCAGCTGTTCTATGTACTCCGACTGGAAGATGATGTCACAAACATCAACTGGGTGTACTCTCATTGGCTTCTGTTACCTGGAATCATATCTTAACCCTAAACTGTCAGCTGCAAATTGAAATGCTCATCTCTGACTATAGTTTTGGCTGAAAGGGGAATGAGTGAGCTACTGGAGGATAGCAAACTGGAAATACTGCCCCTCAAATATGCTAGGACCAATTTACATAATTAATTAGTTAGGATCTGGGGGGAATTTTATTTTTTAAATATGTTTATTAAATAGCAGTTATTTATAAAAGGTATTTCCCAGAATAGACATTAAAGGAAAAGATTTATGCAATGATAACATCTGGAAATCTAAATTTTGTAATTACTTTGCATTTATTTTGCAGAACTACCCTGTGAGATTAAGAGAGTCAAGTTGAGAAAAATTATAGTGTAGACAACTGTACAGCGGAGCTTTCAACTTGGACAGAGCAGCCGTCTGTATTTTTAAGTGTTCTAATAAAAAATAAAAAGTAAAAGGATAGAGGTGCCTTTTACCCTCTGAATGTTAAGTAGTATCTCAAAAGCTTTGTGTAATAAAGCTTAAACTAAGAGATATTAAAAGTGTAACACCACTAAAATAATAATAGTAAATACTGGTTTTTACAAAGACTAATTTATAAGTCACTAGAATTATAGACAAGCCCATTTCAGTAACTGAAGCCTACTTTGTAATATAATGCTCTTCTCTGTGAGCACAAACAGGGAATAATTATCCATACCTTCCTCTCTATCCTGACAAAAGCCCCAGACTTCTCCCCAGGCTTAAATCCAGTGGGAGAGGAGGATAATGGGCTAAGCTGGTTGCAGCAGCTTGCTGCCAGAGGGACAAAACTACCATCACCTTGAAATATATCCACGCTTTCTCCACCAAAGGAGCTGTCAGCTGCATAACTGTGAGATGCAAGAATTACCAGAGCTATTCAATGACCAGCTCCTTCTAAATCCAGCCCAGTCATATCCCAGGGCAAGCCCTTTGAAAGCTGTGCAGCTCAGCATGCAAACAGTACAACCACCTGGAGAGACAGTGAGAGAAATTCGTTTCATCCATTCCCACCTTTAGGGAAAGGAAGGTCCCCAACAGTACCCCGATACGCCTTTATGTTGACTCACGTCCTTGTGGAATAATGGATTCAGCGCAAAGTGTTGTGACAACTATTTCATATTTCTGATAACAAAAAATTACTTTTATTGTATGGCTCAGTGAGAGTCCTAAAAGTTGAAAATATATGAAAATAAGCTTTTAGGGACCATCCATTCAAGATTTCCTCTAAAGTTCTGGATTTCATGACTGTTGGTTTAATTGTTCACATGATCTCTGTAGCAAGTTAGTATGTGGGACGTCGGGGCAAGAGTTTTAGATTTGGGCTCCAAATGGTTGGATTTTTGCTCCATCACCTTTTATCTGTGAACCTCAGAACATTAGAAACTTTCATGTATAGAATGAGAGTGATAATGCTATCTATCACAAAAAAGATTTTTAAAAAGTTGATGTGGGGGAGACCGGGGTGGGTCAGTTGGTTAAGCGTCTGCCTTTGGCTCAGGATGATCTCCGGGTCCTGGAATCTAGTCCCACCTCAGGCTCCTTGCTCAGCGGGGAGCCTGCTTCTCCCTCTGCCTGCCGCTGCCTCTGCATGTGCTCTCTTTCTGACCTCTCTCTTTCTCTGACAAACAAATAAAATCTTTTTAAAAAGTTGATGTAGGGGAGCACCTGGATGGCTCAGTGGGTTGAGCCTCTGCCTTTGGCTCGGGTCATGATCCCAGGGTTCTGGAATCGAGCCCCGCATGGGGCTCTCTGCTTGGCGGGGAGCCTGCTTCCCTCTCTCTCTCTCTCTCTCTCTCTCTGCCTGCTTCTCTGCCTGCTTGTGATCTCTGTCAAATAAATAAATTAATTAAAAAAAAAAAGCTGACATAGGTATTAAATAAGGCAATGTATGAAACATTATGTAAAAATATTGTTATGCAAAAGATCAGATATATTCATTTTAAAAGCATTTGGGTAATTAAAGTGAGGAACCAATTTAATGCCTTCAAAATAACAAAGTAAGAAATATTACCCTAGACCTTTAAAATTTCAAGTAGAGAGTAATGTTGTAAATTGACTTGGTTTATAACACTGACTCAGTGGTCTTTCTTCTTCTTCTTTTTTATTATTTGTAGCTTTTTTTTTTTTTAAGATTTTATTTATTTATTTGATAGAGATAGGCAGGCGGGGGGGAGGGGCGGGGAAGCAGGCTCTCTGCTGAGCAGAGAGCATGATGCTGGGCTTGATCCCAGGACCCTGGGATCATGACCCAAGCTGACGGCAGAGGCTTTAACCCACTGAGCCACCCACGCGCCCCCTGTAGCTTATTATTATTTTTTTAAGTAAGTACTACATCCAGCATGGGCTTGAACTCACGACCCCAAGATGAAGAGTTGCATGCTCTACTAACTGAGCTAGCCAGGTGCCCCTCAGTTATCTTTTTTTAAAGGTATTTCCCCTCCCAATATTATTCAAAATTTAATCATCTTAGTCAAGTCAAGAATCTTGATTCAAGAAGACAATTTGTCAAGATGTACTTGGGGCCAACATGAAAGACACTGTTCATTTATTTCTGCCTAAAAACATGGGAGTTTAGATGGAAATGTGTATAAAAAAAGATTCATTGCCATGCAAAGTGACATAAAATTGAATTACAGATCAGAAAGATGAATTTGGACAATGGGAATGTCAACTGTATTTCTGGTAGACAAATGATAAAGCTAAGACATTGTAATTGCTAAGATGATATGTCATGGAGAAAATAATTATTTATGAAATAAAATATGCTCCTCCATTTCATACATCATATAAAATTTTAATAATATAAATATTTAATAACAGAGATAGATAAATAGCAAAGTTAGAGTATATTCTGTTGCACATAGAAAGCATGTGTGTGTGGGGGGATGTGTGTGCATGTGTGTATATACACACCCCCCGCACACACACATACCAATTTTAAGATAAATGTATATTCTGGCTCTTTTAATAAACAGATTATAACTTTTCCTTTTTTTTTCCCCCTTATATTTTATTTATGTATTTGATAGAGAGAACATAGGCAGGGGAAACAGCAGGCAGAGGAAGAGGGAGAAACAGGCTCCCTACCGAGCAAGGACCCTGATATGGGACTTGATCCCAGGACGCTGGGAACATGACCTGAGCCAAAGGCAGACCCTTAGTAGACTGAGTCACCCAGGTGCCCCCATACATTTTCTTACTTTGTTTTGCATTTGTTTGGGTGCTACTATTCCACAGAGATAAAGGATACCATGAAGACTGGGAAATAAAAACAGTCCTATCGCTCTGTAGGCATTTGTATCAAATACCCACATCCTTCACATGACTCATTAATAACCTAATACGTTTGTAAAGGGATCTAGTTTTGTATTACTAAAATATGCAAATAAGATTTTTTAAAGACTATAAATTTCATATTACACATGATCAAGATTAATCAAAGCATCAGTAAAAATTTTAGGGAGTTTACTTATTAAATATAAAAGCAGAAATACTTGAATTGTATACAAAATAGGAAAATTAATGGAATATAATTTAATTCTTAAGAGAATGAATAGGAAAGAAGGAAAATCTAGTAGAAATATTTTATATTAATGCTGGTTTATTATAATCTTACTCTATGTAGTAAGTCAATTTCAAATTTCATTGCAATCCATTAAGACAGAATTTATATTTTCATTTTACATAATTATATCTCTGTGCTCAAGAAAGTTTCAGATAAACATAGCTCATATATTTGGAAATCAATGTATTCACTCTAGTATAGTATATTATAACTAAGAACAGGAAAATCATATTTCTTTATGATGGGCATTAATCATCTGAAATTAATGATGAGTAGAAGTTATGAAGTTTTAGTAAGAATTTGGTAGTGTTTGTTTAGGAAGAGCAGAGATATTAAAGGTCAGGCCTTTCAGTGATTTATTTGTAGTATGTCTTTTGTAAAGTCTTAGTATTTGAACATCAGTTTGCATATGCATTTGGTTTAAAGCCAAAAATATGTGATAGTGAATATGTGATATGAACATTGATAATAAGACAGAAAATCCTTACTAGAATCATAAATAGTATTAGTAAGAAATCTAAATTGATTACATGATGTAAAAAAAGAAAATATTCTAAGTATAAAAATGTTGAAACATAAAGGAACTGCAAGAAAAATAAAAAGATGGTGTCATTTTTTTGAATATACTATTTCTTATATACATGTGGAGAAATAAAGTACATTTGTTTCAGGACTTAAAAATATAAACTTCATGAAAAGGGAAAATAAAAAAAAACAATATTTTATCTTTATGAATTTACCTACATTCTCTCATTATTTATTACATTCTTCCAACCAAAATGACCAACTAGCAATTATGAGTTCCAGAGAACAGAAAAATATTTCAACTTTAAAACCATGTAAAAGCTTCATATAAGGGGAAAATAACTACAGGAATTAATCTGGGCTTGATTCTGAGTAAATTTTTATTTGTGAATGTTTTCTGATATGAAGAAGATGGAATCCATAAAAATACTTTTGACAAATCAAGTAGAAGATGTTTTATAGATCAAGCCAAGTACATCTCAGTTTTATTACTATACTTATATACTATATATTTCCCAGGAGCTGAAATCTTTGCAGTATTTAATTGCCTGACAATTATTTCTGTTACATCAATTTTGTGGTTAAACTAATTATTTATATTATCAAAACAAATCAGCACTAGAGGCTAATTAAACTGGAGAAACCATCCTCCAATGTTTCCCAACCTACATATTAATAAGGTTTTTAGGTTAATACTAACTTCAGAAGAAATAAATATGTCCTTCAGGTGATAATTTCATAGGCAGGGCTGAGGAATTTAAACAGCTTTTAAACTCTTGTGAACATTATTACTAACTCAGAACAGTCAGAAATATTACAATATAGAATTTTACAAGCCTTAAATCCCCAATAACTGACCGATTGTTGTGTTATCCACAAGATGGCAGCTCTGTTTGTATCATTAACACTCTTCATACACTACTTTATCCTTATTATGATTATTATTTAAAGAAACACAATATATAAGGTCTATAAGGAACTTACATGTGCAAATGCTCACCTTAGGCAACTTTTCAGTTTAAGATGAGTAAGTGATTAAGTGAAATTATCAAAACCTATTAAAATAGGAATTATTTAAATCATCCTAAAATTTGTGACTTCAAAACATTACTTTTTGCTAACACACTGCCAAATGCTTCAACCCAAACTTATGTCAGAGGTCAATCTATTTATAAGAAATGGTTTCATTCTGTTTTGTAAAGACTTTTGTATTGTTTGTAAAGAAGTACAGACTGTTCAAAATAACCGAGATGGCGAATCCGTGATAACTGATACCTAAGAATTATATTTCCCATCTACTAAATTCTAGGCATAACCAAATCTGATAAGAATATTTATTTATTGACCTTGCTTGTATTCCTTTTTTCTACTTCATCTTCTCCACTGTCACTATTTTTTCTTTATGTTTACCTTCAATCTACTGTGTGGCAGCTTCAGTGTATTATCTTTATTTCTGTTTCCTGTGCAGATAAAATTTTGAAAATGCTTAGAATTATTAGGCCATATCACCTTTCTTTCCTGAGAATAAATATCCTCAGGATGTTTAACTATGTTTATGTGTCAGTACATTTTACCCTAGAGAATAGGGAAATGACTGAATAAGAATGAAAAAGGGTCTCCTCTCTTCTTTCTTAAAGAAATAAGAATTCTCAGACCGGAAGGTGAAAAGCTCCTGCTGTGTTAGTGATGCAGCACACTGTTTTGAGATGCAAACTGAAAACATTAGCTTATCATGGAAGTATCCCAATTTAATATATACTCTAATTTACTTTATTAGATTCCCTTTGAACATCATTGCTAAGGTCTGTAAGAGACCTAAAGACGAGTGGGTGTGTTTCTGTGTTCTCTGAGCAACTGTATTTTCTATGTTTTCATATTACTTCTTAACCAAGGATAACTCACTTGCTTTCTTATAAATATATGTTGCTTTTTCCCTGCTGTAAATTTCATGACTTCAACTCATGAGCTTTTTTTCTTTCACTTTAACTTCCTTGCTTTTTTTCCCTCATGTTGCTCAAATTAGATCAAATCAAGGCCTACTACCTCCATCTTGACAAGTGTGGAACAACACATTGTTCCAAACAAAGTTTAGATATAATGAGGAACTTTTGAACACAACTACCTTACATTTGACAAGAGAAAGGGCTTATTCATGTGAAACCCACTGTGCTCAAAACATTTTCTTCACACATTGGGATGTTTACATATGAAGATGCTGAGAAAAAGATTGATAATCATTGTATAGCACTTTGCCATGTTACAGGTTTGTAGTAGGAGACTTCAAATCAAACAGAAATCCACATTACCACAAGGAAGATTAGGATTATGACAATAGTAAGAGAAAGAAAAATATCATCATTACCACTAACTTGAGTGTTTACTTTGCCCCAAGTACTATGCTAAATATTTTATATTATCTAATTTATTTTGTTTTTTGGGTTCTTTTGCAACAGATTCCAAAACTGGTCAATGTCAATATTTTCTTTCTTTTTTTTAATTTTTAAAAGATTTTAATTATTTATTTATTTATTTATTTGGCAGCGAGAGATACCACAATTAGGCAGAGAGGCAGGCAGAAGGAGAGGGGGAAGCAGACTCCCCACTGAGCAAAGAACCCATGCGGGGCTCAATCTCAGGACCCTGAGATCATGACCTAAGCCAAAGGCAGAGGTTTAAGCCACTGAGCTACCCAGGCACTCCAATGTCAGGATTTTCTAAAGAGCTCCTAGATTTGCTCTAGTAGACAGTATTTTGCAATCATAGCTGCTCATTTAAATTTCAACTGGGAAATGCCATGATATAGTATATAGAGCCCTGCTATGGATTAAATATTTGTTCTCTACCGACACCAATTTTTTTAAAGATTTATTTATTTAACAGAGAGAGAGAGAGTGAGAGAGAGAGCACAAGCAGGGGGAGCAGCAGGCAAAGGCAGAGGGAGAAGCAGGATCCCGCCAAGCAGGGAGCCCGACTATAGGCTCCATCCCAGGATCCTGGGATCATGACCTGAGCTGAAGGCCCATGACCAGAACTGAGCCACCCAGGTGCCTCTCCTCAACAGCAGTTTATATGTTGAAACCTTATTACCAATGTGATGATATTAGAAGGCAAAGCCTTTGGAAAGTGCTTAGATCATAAGGATGGAGCCCTATAACTGGGAGTAGTGCCCTTAAAATAAGGGAGACTCCAGAAAGATACCTCGCTCCTCATGCCATTTAAGCTTACAGCAAAAAGCTGTTCATATAGGAACTAGGAAGTTTGCTCTCACCAGGAAGTTCAATTTTGGGTTCCCTAGCCCCCAGAACTGTGAGAAAATAATTCTTATTGTTTATAAACTACTTACTTTGTGGTATTATTGTTAGAGAAGCCCAAATGGGTTAAGACAAGCTTCAATCCAACCACTTGCATGAGAACATCTGAGTATGGGAGGTGGTTGACACTGGTGTATGTTCCTCCTTAAATGATTCTTTCTGTAACTGGGCTTAAAAATCATTGCTGAAATGATTTTTTCCAAAGATCGTTGCCAGAATGAATATGCGAGCCAAAGGTTTTCATGGGTGATGTCACATTTCATTGAAAGAAGTAAACAGTGATCTTAAAAATCTGAAGATGGGTCTGTGAAGAAAATTAGGGCACAGTTTGTATGTCAGACAATACTTCCAAGAATGCCTAAAGGAAAATCCACACCGTTCTGCATCCCCAAGGTGAAGAGATGGACATCACCTGCTCAGGGGTTGGGTCTGAGGAGAAAAGTGTGATGGAGCAGGATGAGAGGAGGCTGGGGAAGACGAAAGAACTACAAGCAGGGGACTGGTGTGAAGAGGAGCCTGTCCAACATTCAGAAACTAAGCACTGAGTGCTGGTGCTGGAGGGCCCTGCTCTACCAAGACAGCATTGTTGGATCTGTCCATGTCTAATGGAACATTCCTCCTGCACAAGGGATGTCCTCTCTTGACACATGACAGCACTGAGCTTTACTCAAAATGTGCTGTATTTTGTATCCCCAATGTTCATATCAGCAATGGCCACAATCGCCAAACTGTGGAAAGAGCCAAGATGCTCTTCAACGGACAAATGGATAAAGAAGATGTGGTCCATATATACTATGGAGTATTATGCCTCCATCAGAAAAGATGAAACCCAACTTTTATATCAATATCGATGGGACTAGAGGAGATTATGCTGAGTAAAATAAGTCAAGCAGAGAGAGTCAATTAGCAAATGGTTTCACTTACTTGTGGAGCATAAGGAATAACATGGAGGACATGGGGAGATGGAGAGGAGAAGTGAGCAGGGGGTGGGGGGAGTGGAAGGGGAGACAAACCACGAGAGACTGTGGACTCTGAGAAACAAATTGAGAGTTTTAGAGGGGAGGGAGGTGAGGGGTTAGGTGAGCCTGGTGGTAGGTATTGTGGAGGGCATGTATTGCATGGAGCAGTGGGTGTGCTGCATAAACAATGGATCTTAGAACACTGAAAAAATAAAATAAAATAAAATAAAACTGCTGTTTTGACACTCTCCTTTTCAAAAGACACATACAAGATCACTGAATGGGTAATGGTTGTTTGGAATGGAAGGTCCCAGTACCTATATTTGTTTGAAACTAGAACCTGTGAAAACCAGCCCTGTAACAATCGATTAACTTTTCTATAGACCTCCATGATTCCATAGAATTATTTTCATAAACCAAGCCTTTCATAACCCTGAGATAGCATTATCTTAATTGTTCAAATGTATAGCGGAACACCTGTCTTTATAATTCATTGTTAAGCATCATCTGTAATAAAGCTGGATTATAATGCATTTTAAGAAATAGGTGAGAATTCTATCTTTTGTTATTATCTCAATAATGCGACAAAATATTGTCTCAATAAAAATAATAATGAATTATTGTCTCAATAATGTCTCAATAATAAAGACAATAATAATGTCATAATAATAATAATAATGTCTCAATAATAATGTCTCAAACATATTTTATCTCTGTGTATATAATTAAATAAATGTAATAAAAACTTTTAAATAATTGTTTGACAATTAGTGGTAAGTTATTTAGAGACACCTTAAAGAACTCTAAGAATTGTTTTAGATGTCTAATATAGTACAATACCTAGGACATACATAATGTTTCTTTCTCTGTACATTTGAAATCATTACAGTATACTTTAAAATCAATTGTCTTATCTTTGCTTCATGAGGATCTGTCAGCAGCAGTTTTTTGTTTTGTTTTGTTTTGTTTTTTTACCTCTTCATTAAAATCTGACATTAATTCAGCATTTTTTTTTTTCAGGGTTTTCCCCTCTTTGGCGGTATAGGATTAGAATAACTTTCCTTAACTTTGTTATTTTGTCAAGTTTTGTTAAATAATCTCCTGTGTATTCATGTACATTTTTCCTATTTTGCTATTAGCTGATAAGAGGGATTTTTATCTTACTTGAACTGATTCAGTAACAGTATACTCCTAAAATCACAGTTACTGCAAAAGAAAATGATTGTCTTTCCAGCCATCTTTTACAAAATGGTTAAATTACAGCCATTGCTTCACGACACTGTAGAGACATAACATGAATTAATGACTTTTGACCCGATCTTGGTAGATCATTGTGCCGAAGCTCATTATTCAATTTAATCCATGAACTCACCAAAGGTAAATGATCACTACAAAGTCTACAGGAACCTTATGCTTTGTCAAGATGAATGACAAGTGGGTGTGGTTTACACTTCTGAGATATAACTGTCATCTTTATCTATCATCTCTGTCTAGTCTGTCTTTGAAATTGTAGATGTAGAAAATATACTAGCTCTTTCCAGGGTAAGCCAGAAAGGAACCACTAAGTGGATAGTGTGAAAATGTAGGAGATAACAAGGAATGGTTTTGTTTTGTTTTGTCTTCTTCCAGAAGCTACCTGTTCCTGGCACATATGTTTTTGTCTGACTAACAGAGGATCAAAACAGCCTGTACGTTAGAAGGGAGATATCCCCCCCACTCTACCATCCTGAATTCAGAATCAGTAAAGAGGAAGCTGGAAATAGACATATGGCTACAAGTATGCCGCATCGTTTTTTACTGGAGGCTTCATTAAAGCATACATTCTGACTGCTGCCAGGCTCCTAAATGTTCCCCAAATTCTAGATCTCAGAATGAGGCAACCAATGACTATTTCCTGTGGATCAGGTTGCGGCTAATGGTGCAGAGGGCAGAACTGGCTTAGACTCCATCCTTTTTGTGGCCAGGATGCACTAGTCTTACTAAGATTATTTTATGCTCAAATAAATCACTTACTCCCGCCCCCACTGTTGTCCCTAATACAGAGCTAAGTCTTTCATTGATTGCTAAATTACTCTAATTAAAACCTCATCTTATTCTCTGTTAAGTGTTACTTATAATGTTTTAAAAAATGTTCCTCATATTTCACTTCAGACAAGTTATGCCTAGGGACCTTAAGTAAAATCATGGTATTGGCAACAAGTCCCTTGGGACCCCAGGCCTCTCAACATTGATACCTCACAAAATAGAGACAGAGTCATTTTTCTGCCTTATGTAATTTATGGAGTGAAAGTCCTGGAGAGACATATGTTCCTATGTTGAAAAGAACCAGGATTACCCTAACAAAATTATAAAAAAGACCCACATTAAAGCACATAGTCATGAAATGTAAAATCACCAGGAATAAAGGTCCTACAAGTTTGAAATGAGAAAAAACTAGTTACCTTAAAAAAAATAATAATAATTCAGGAATCAGAGTAGCACCAGACTTTTCACTAGCAAAACTGAGAAAGGAAATAATGGAACAGTGGATACTTTAAAAGGTTATTTTCAAAACAGAAATTTATACCCATCAACATTACCAATTACGTTTGAAGCAGTAAGTCAGGACATCTTCAGACATACAAACTCATTAAAATGTTACCTTCCACACCGTTTTTTTTTTTTTTTTTGGAAGCTGCTGCCAGATGTGCTCCATCAGAGGAATGGGTAAGGCAAGAAAGAAGAGAATGTGAGTTTGTGAGTTTGGGAAATAAGTGACAGAACACTTGGGAGACGCCATGGGAATTTTCCAGGTATGATGATGAAAGGGAATTTTCGGATGATAGTTAAGTCTTGGTCCTAGACAGTAATCATGTGCAAATTCAAACAAAAAGATGGCATTCTCTAGGAAGGATCATTTAATAACCTGTAATTACAAAACAAAACAAAACAAAAAAAAAAACTAAAAGATCATTTGATGTGTTTGAACATATTGAGGAAACGTGTATTTCTCTGAGAGCACTTAAGTCCAAATCAAAGAAAGGGAAACTAAAATTTATTTAAAGGAAGAGAATTTACCCCTATACTACGATTTCTATACTAATAAATATTTACTTAAGCTTTAAAATGTGATATAATTGTTTTGTAATGGTAGGAGACACTAAAGGCAGACAGTAAAGGCAAAAATACTATATGAAAGTTATTTATATATCTATCTATCTATCTATCTACCTATATTTATTTATTTATTTATTTTAGAGAGAGGGAGCATGAACGTATGGGGGGCAGGGAGGAAAGGAGGGGAGAGGAAGAGAATCCCAGGCAGGCTCTATGTTGAGTGTGAAGCTTCATGCAGAGTTTGATCTTACGATCATGACCTGAGCTGAAATCAAGAGTGGGATGTTTAACTGACTGAGCCATCTAGGCACCCCTAAACTTTTTAAAAAATAATCAAACTTCTATTTTCTAGTCCAGCTTATAAGAACCTTGATGTAGGCACTCCGTCCTAACAGTTGAAAAGCTGAACAAATGAAAAAAAAAAAAAAATCAGCAACTCTTCTTACATCCATCAGAGACCTGAGGTCTCAGGGAAAACTGCTGCCTCCAAACCTGGAGAGACCAGTAAGCAGATACAATGAATCGCAGCTTACAGAACAGAAAACCACAAACTGAAACATCCTCAGGAACCAGTCAGGGTAGGAAAACCTGAACTGTAACAGAGGGATTGCTGGAGGCTCCGCACGGACAAGTTTGCATGATAAAAATATCAGTGGGACCCAGTCACCAGGGATAGGAGTGGAGATCACATTTTGTGACTTCTACCTCCTAAAATTCTATCAAGTTCTCATAGTGAATATCAGGAGGAAAAAAAAAAAAAGTCTATTGTGATTCTGGGAGGGAGAAAGAAAAAGAAACCATTTTGAAACACATCAAAGGATTCTGTTCTTCTAAACAAGGTCTGCCCTCTGGAGAAAACAGTTAACCAGAGCCTAACCTGTGATGGTTTTATCACAGCCTAATGGTCTGAGGGGAGGGAAATAACCAACTCCCAAAAGTGAGAAACACATGTGAAGTTCGCAGTCAAGAGGCACAGGCTCACTAAAAGTCCGAGACCTAATCCGTTATTAGACTATAGAATGCTTCCCTTGCCCCCACACCTTACAGCCACATTACTAAAGGATTATTTACAGCAGGTTTTTTCACCCAGTATGTCATGTCTGTCTATCAAGAAAAATCGTAAGGCATAAAAAGGCAAAAAACACGGTTTGAAGAGACGTAGCAAGCATGAAAATCAGACTCAGATACAGCAGGGCTGTTGGAATTATCAGACTCAGAATTTAAAATAACTGTGGTTAATACATGAAGAACTCTCCTGGGTAAGTAGACAGCATGGAAAAATAGTTGCCAATGTAAGCAGAGAGCTGGAGATGCTAAGAAAGTACCAAAAGTAAATAAGACACTCTACAATAGAAATGGAGAATATCTTTGCTGGCATGGCTGAGGAAAAATCTCTGAACTTGAGGCTATCTCCACAGAAATCTCCCAGACTGAAAAATAAACAGAAAACAAAACAACAACAACAAAAATAAAAAGAAAGAACAAAATTCATCTAAGAGCTGTAGGACAACTACATAAGCATATGCCTAATGTAATATATAATAGGAACACCAGAAGAAGGAGAGAAGGAAAGAGAGGAAAAATTTGAAACAACAATAACTGAGAATTTCCCTCAATAAATGTCATACATCTCATCACAGATCCAGGAAGCTCAGAGAACACCAAACAAGATAAATGTAAAACAAAAATAAACCATACATAAGCATCAATTTAAACTACAGAAAAATCAAAGATAAAGGAAAATTCCTATAAGAAGCTCAGGGTGGAGAATCTTCCCCACAGAAGAATAAAGGTCAGAATTACATCTGACCTCTCCTCAGGAACCATGCAAGGAATAGCAGAGTGAAATATTTAAAATGCTTAGAGAAATAAACCCAGCAACCTAAAATTCTTTACCTTCAAAAGGGAGAGAGAGGGAAAAATAAGACATTCATAAAGAAAAATAGAGGAAATCTGTTACTAATAAACCTGCCTTGCCAGAAACATTTAAATAAATTCTTTAGAGAGAAGCAAAATGATATAAAGTTCAGAAACTCAGATCTACATAAGAAGTGACAGTATCAGAGAAGCGATAAGTTGGGGCGCCTGTGTAGTTCAGTCAGTTAAGCATCTGACTGGATTTCTGCCCAGCTCATGAGCTCAGGGTCATGAGACCACACCCTGCCTTGGGCTTCATGCTGAGCATGGAGTTATGCTTGATATTCTCTCTCTCCATCTCCCTCTGCCTTTCTCCCTGCTCAAGTGTGTTCCCTCTCTCTCTCCCTTTCTCAAAAGAAAAAAGAAAAAAAGAAAAGAAAAGAAAAAGTAAAGGTAAAATAATTTTTTGTCTTATTTTTAATTGATCTAGGAGATAATTATTTGTTCAAAATAACAAAAGCAATACTGTATCTTGATATATAAAAGAGATATGTAAGGGCCTATTCAGCCAGAACAGCCCCACCCCGGTTGAACTGCCATTTTGCTATAAAGCTTAAATTGACCTTGCCCACCCCCGCCCCCCCAGGGGAACTTATTTAAAGGTAAGTCCGGGAAATCACTCCCAGGTAACAAAGTCCAAATACAAGGGTGGGTCAGGCCAGATGGAGGTATTCAATCAGTGGGGTGCATACTGTCTCCTAGCTACCAAGGAGTATGGGCCCCTGCCCTGTGGGAGCCTTTTGGCGCAAATCCTAACGGAGGTGTGAAAGGCTGGTTCAAATGTCTACTAGGGTAAATTGTAATTCAGTTGGTCACCTAGCATCACTGTGGAGTTTCCTGTGTGTGTTACAATCTCATTGGCCACCTATTTGTGGCCAGGCCCAACCACGTGGCCTTTGCTATATAAAAGTTAGTCTGGAAAGCAGGGAGGGGTCATCCTCTCTGGAGGTGCGCCCCAGGCCTGTCTGTTTGATGGTCACTATGATTCCTGATACTTGGCACGAAATAAAGCTTTGCTTGACCTTCGCTTTGTATCAGTCTTGCTCCTTTAATCACGGACCCATTATTGGGGTACCCAATTTTGGGGGACCCAACAGATAGATACACAGAATCTGTACACTTACATGTAAGTTAAATGAGTGATGACAAGGACAAAAGAAATAGGAAGGAGGTTTTAGGATTATTTTGTTTTAAAGCACTTACATAGGAGCGCGTTGGTGGCTCAGTGGGTTAAGCCTCGCCTTCAGCTCAGGTCATGATCTCAGGATCCTGGGATGGAGCCCCGCATAGGACTCTCTGCTCAGCAGGGACCCTGCTTCCCCCCTCTCTCTGCCTGCCTCTCTGCCTACTTGTGATCTCTGTCTGTCAAATAAATGAATACAATCTTTAAAAAAAAAAAAAGTACTTACATAGTCTATGAAGTGATATAATGTTGTTTGAAAGTGGACTTAAACTAAAAATTTATATTGTAAACTCAAAAGCAATAATTAAAAAGAACAAAAATAAAGTATGACGAATATGCTAAAGAAAGAGAGAAAAGTAAGTAAATAATGCTCAATTAACCACAAAAGGCATAAAACAAATAGGAGACAAATTTAGGAACAAAGAACAAAAGGAACATATGCAAATCATCAACAGATATGGTCAATATTAACCCAGTTGTGTCAATAATCACTTTGATTGTCAGTGGTCTAAATGTACCAATTAAAAGACAGATTGTCAGAGTGGATTGAAAAACATGACCCAACTATAAGTAGCTTACAGGAAACACACTTTAAAAATAAAGAAACATCCAGATAAAAAATAAAGAAAGACATAAAATGCTAACACAAATCAAAAGAAAGTAGGAGCAGCCATATTAATTTTAGACACACCAGACCTCAGAGCAAGAAAAGACATCAGGAATGAGGAAGGGCATTACAAAATGATAAAAGGATGAATTCTCCAAGAAGATATAATAATCCTTAGCGGTATATGCCTAACTTTAGAGCATAAAAGTGCATGAGGCAGAAACTGAAAGAACTGTGAGAAGAAATAGATGAATCCACTATTATAGTTGGAGACATCAACACCCCTCTCTCAGAAATGGGTCCAAAGTTCAGAGTCCGTAAGGACATAGTTGAACTCAAAACATCATTAATCCACTGGCTATAACTGGTGTCTGTGGACTACTTCAACCAAGAACAGCAGAATACACATTCTTCTCAAATTCACATGAAAAATTCCCAAAGACAGGCCACATTCAGGGCCATAAAGTACACCTTAACAGATTTAAAATAATACAAATCATACAATGTCTACTCTTAGGCCACGATTAAATTAGAAATCAATAGGAGAAAGGTGCAAAATCCTCAAATATGTGGAGATTAAAAACACACTGCTAAATAACACATGGGTCGAAGAAAAAATTCTCAAGAAAAAAAAATAGCATTTTGAACCAAATGAAAATGAAAACACAAGTTATCAAAATTTGTGGGATTCAATGAAAGCAGTGCTGAGAGGAAAACGTATAGTCTTTTTCTGGTTTTGATATTTGGTATTAGGTTGGAGTAGTCCAAATGAATAGAGCACAGAGGATTTTTAGGACAGTGAAAACACTCTGTATGTTACTATAATGATGGATACATGTCATTATACATTTGTCCAAATCCATAGAATATGGAACACCAAGAATGAACTGTAAGGTAAATGATAAGGACTTCATCCCCAGCAACAAACAAACAAAAGAACACCCTGGTGAGTCATGTTGGTGTGGTAACATGGAAGGCTATATATGTGTGAGGGAGAGGGTATATGGAAAATCTGTATCTTCTTAATTTTGTTATAAACCTGCAACTTGCCTGAAAAAAAGATTTTATTAAAATAATGGAAGGATATGCTGAATATAAAATTGAAATTTATTTTTTTTTATTTTTTTTTTTTAAATCTCATAAATTTGTGTTTGGGGAAGGGGATGGTAAGAGAATTAAAAATGCACAGAAAGAAACAGAAAAAAAAATATGTTTGTGAGAAGATGACCACTGTCCAGAGCTGGCTCTCATCTCATGTTTTATTGGTTCACCCTTTTGTTCCCATTGTCCCAAGTGCTATACCTCCCACTGAAATTAAGATGTGCTGGTCACTTAAAATACTGCCTTAATTCTAGCTAGTGTCTCAACTTATCCCTCCACATTTGCCATGTGGTTAATTAGGGCCTTTATTAATTGGAATTCAAAACAGGCATGGACAGGGGTACCTGGGTGGCTCAGTCAGTTAAGCCTCTGACTCTCGACCTAGTTCAGCTCATGATTCAAAATTGTGAGGTGGAGCCCTAAGACAGGCTCCGTGCTGTGTGTGGAGCCTGCCTAAGATGCTCTCACTCCCTATGCCTCTGACCCAGTCCCTTTCCTCCTTTAATAAACAAAACAAAACAAACAAACAAACAAAAAAAACCCAGACATGGACACACCCTGACAGCAGGATACCTACTATCCTTAAAAAAAAAAAAAAAAAAAAAAAAGAACAAACTTTATCGAACTTAACATTTAGTAACCCACTAAATGCCAATTTCCTGATAGTAATCTCTGACTAAAAACTGATTTTTATAGCAGAGTGTTTCCATAGGAATTGATAAAGCAGACTTAGGTATAATCTATACTTACTTTCCTTGGTGCCCATCCAATAATAGAATGAAATTTGTACATAGAGTGTAAATCAGAGATTCTTGGGTTCAATTACTGATTTTACACTTAAAAATTATGTCATCTTGAAAATCAGCATGTTATTTACCAAGTTTGCATAGTATTTCCTCGCTTACTCTGATATAAAGTCAAAATTGTAATTTATATCAAAAGGTTCTTAAACTTACTAAAAGGAGAAATAATGTACATAAATTAGTTAAATCATTATTTGGTGCTTGATAATTGCTCATAAAAAGATACCTGTTTACTCCAAATCACATTATATTTTATATAATAATCTGTGAAAAAAAATTACTATAGACTGTGTGTGTGTGTGTGTGTGTGTGTGTGTGTAGTTTGTTTTAGTTAAATAGGAAAGCTGTTTATCAAGCAGCATTTGTAACTATTCCTAAGTCTTCAACAGAAGCCATAGGGTCAATGGCGCACATGGTAAAACTATGGTAGTTCTCTGTAAAACTCTATCTTTAGAAGTAAGACCTGAAAACAGTTATGAGGCACTTTTAAATACTTGCCTCACACTGTCTTGTGCAGAATATGCACTCATTAAATATTTATTAAATTGATTTGACATTTTCAGACTGAAATATTATAGTAGAACATGCATGAAACAAATTATGTCCATTCTTTTTCCAATCATGCAATCAACAAATATTGATGGCTTGACATAGCATCAATTGCTATGACACAAACACGAATGTGGCTTTCACATTGGTCCCAAGGAATTCTCAGTCAAGAGAGAACTGGATTATGGACATTGGGGAGGGTATGTGCTATGGTGAGTGCTGTGAAATGTGTGTAAGCCTGATGATTCACAGACCTGCACCCCTGGGGCAAATAAAACATCATGTATTAATAAAAATAGTTAATAAAAAAGAGAGAATGGGAAACAGTAAATAAAATATTGCAGACCAATTTTTTTTTTTATTTGTCAGTTAAGATAAACATAAATTCACCTAGAGGGCTGAAGCATCAAATGCTTGTTTCATGCCTATGTTTATAGGGGGAAAAAAAAAAAAAAGCAAACCAGCAAGCTATTAGAAACAATTTCCTGAGAAAAGCAACTTTTAAGATATATAATAATGTTGTGACTGATTTAGACCAATGTTTTGCAACCTGTGTATCTATAAGACTGTATTGATTTTCAATACACACAACCAAGATCAAGAAGCATATCAAGACACTCAAGTACCTTCTGAATCATCTTGGATTGATTACATGTAATAGAGTTCATGATTAATTGAGAGCAATACCAGAAGTGCGTTGTACTTAAGCACTGGATCTGCCTGGAGAGGAGCTAAGAATCACAGCGAATGGGATCTGTAATGCAAATGTATTGCACCCTAACATATCACCCCACCACCTCCAGGTCTTGCTTAAAATCCTTCAGGGATTCTTGTTGTTCTTTAAATAAAAGAAGGATTCTTCCTAGTACGATTTATAATATCCTGTCTGATCTGGCCCCAGTTACTCTAGCCTCACCTCCCACCAGCCTTCCTAACCTCCCTCTTTCTTCCTCTCTTCTCTATCTCAAATGCCAGATTTTAGTCCCCATTCTTGCCATAACACCTTTTGCTACAGGCCTGTGTGTATACTCAGACTGTTACTTCTGTCTGAAATGTCCTTAATGCGTTCTTCTTCTCATATTACTCCTTGTTATCACACCTAAAGCCACTGGGAGCCTTCTATTATTAACTCATAATCATGCTGTGTCTTTTGGCCTCAGAACTTTTGCACATGCGTTCTATTCTGTCTAAATATTCTCTTACCCATTCCATCTCCCTCTTCCTCTAGGTATCTCTGCTCATCCCAGATCAGTCATTCCTTTTACAAAGAAATCTTCCCTGGCCTCTCTAATTAAGTCAAATCTTTATAGGCTCTCATGGTCTAAGTACCTTTCTTTTGTTGTGTTTATCACTGCAATAAATAGATTTATTTCTGTGATTTTTAAAATGTTTGTATCTTCCACTGGAATATAATGTCTTTGAAAGCAGACCTTCTGTCTGTTTTTGCTTACCAGGTTAGGCATTCAGGATGTTCAGTAGACTAAATGAATGTCTTGATACTTTAGTACACTACACAAAATATGTACATAAGTTTAAAGTTTTTGGCATGGTAGGCTATTTATTTTTAATTTTCTCATTTTCTACATCATTTGCATTTTATAACCATTTTGGAAAGTAATTTTTACCCGATGTAAGAATTAGAGGAAAGATAAGGTATTTTAATATAACAGTTGCTAAAATGTTTTACTTATTATTATTATTATTAGTTTTAAAGATTTTATTTATTTGAGAGAGAGAGAATGAGCTGGGAGAGGGGCAAATAGAGAAGCAAACTCTCTGCTGAGTGGGGAGCCTGAATTGGGGAGCAGATACTTAACTGACTGAACCCCCCAGGCATCCCAATGTTTTCCTTATTATTGATACTTTTGAAATTTTGACCCATTGTATTTCCATATGGGATAGTTCTCAACTTTATTCCCAAAAAATGATGTTGCTTATAAAATGGCTTAGAAGATTTTTATACAATATTTAAAATGATTATTTTAATATAATGTAAAAATAGTAGAATTTTTATAGTACAGGTGAATTTTTTTTTTTCTGTAAGTGACTTGATGTTGTGAAATAACCCATAAATTAACAGGTAAAACCAAAGACCAGAAATATGGGTCTAGATACATTTTTTGAGAGAGCCAAATAAATGTTAATCTGGATTTAAGTAAAATTTTATATTTAATTATTTTTTAAATTTATGAGTTCTCTTCTCAAACATTATATGCATTATGATGTAATAATTCAATGAAAGGGGAATAAATAAATTATAAAAATGAATCAAAAGACATTAAGACGTCCAAAGACATCACAAGCCAATATTCATCCTTGTCTGGAGAACAGATGGATGGATGAAGAGCAGAGGTGGGGACATATAGGCGAGTGGGGGAGGAGGAGTTTTCTTAGTCTTAGAGGAGAGGTTGTTCACATCTTAGAAACAGTTTTTCCACAAACATATCTTTTGAAAATAGGCAATGAATTTTCCGAATACCTCTGGAGTAATTTTTCTCACCAAAATACATGTAATAGTCACAGTTGGACAGATACAATTTTTGGTGGGATTAGACGATGTTGAAACTCAGTGAGACTCCAAGATTATTCTGGTGAGGATGGATTTAAAGTATCAAGAGGTCTTTAGAGAAGATGCTTAGAAAAATGACTGCATATGTCAGACTTGAATTATAAGTAGTCTTTACCATAAGTAGAATGTTTACATTGCTCATATTGACCTAGGCGATTATACAGCTGCTAGTGGCCTTAGCAATGATTAATTTCACCATTTCATTCAGACTATATATATTATATATGAAAAAAATAAAATCCAGGATTTCTAGTCAATTAACTCACATTCTTATTATGAAGCTAGGCTTCTTTGATTGGCTCTCCAATCCTTGTTTCCTTTTTTTTTTTTTTTTAAACCCTGTTTCTTTATCGCACACTTTTTCCTATCTTAGATTCAATGGGCCCATCAATAAAAACTGTTTACTGTGTCATAACATTGTTCATGCAGATAGGCAAAATTATATATGAAAAGTACTTGGTATACAAAGATATATATATCATATATTTATAATATATATACACACACACATACATGCATGTATATATATAAAAACACATATTTTTGTATTTGTATTGTATTTTAATTGTAACATACACATACAATGTTACAAATACGAATACACACACACACACACAAACACACACACACACCTGTCATCTACCATATTTTTTAGTTAAGAACTCAAAGATTTTTGAAGTGTCTGCTAAAAAATCAGTAAAAAACAAGGTACAATCTTACTAAAATATTCTGTTTTACTTATTTAATTGGTGTTGTTCAAATAAAATAATTTTAACCATACATGTATGCCCTTGTGTTCTACCATCAATAGATTTATTTTTGTTGTTTAGCTCAGTCATTATTTATATGTGTTATTTCTCTGAAAAAATATTTGAAGAAAAAGTGATAAACTTTCTTCTTATAAGTTATATATATAAAATTACTTCATATGCATATATATATTTAAAACAAAAATTTGTGTGTGTGTGTGTTTTGCCTGTGAGTGGAGAAAATATGTTCTCCCCACCCAACTATTCCTCTCCAGTACACATACACAACACACACACTTGCTTTTATATATGTATTCTGTCATATATATAGTAGGTAGTATTAATATTTAATATATAATTTATATATAATATATACACATATTTTCCTTCTCATACTATTTTTAATCACTCTATGCCATTTGTTGAATTGTTCTGAACCTTAGCAGATGATCATAAGCTCCTCAAAAGAAGAGTTAAAAAAGAAAGGAAACTACAGCACAAAGTTCTTATGATTGCATGTGTTTTGGGAGAACATGCTTAAAATATTTTCATTTAATGATATCTCTATTTATCTTTAATTTTGAGATACAGGATTTATTTCTATTCATTCCCGAGAAATATTTAAATGAGATTTTTCTTGTTTGTTTCTTTCCTGGTGGTCAAAAAAAAAAAAAAATCCCACTTAACTACTAACATAAAATGCAATTGTTAACACATTCTAGTCAGGATCATCCAGGATAAAGACAAGTTTCTCAGTGATAATACCATTACAAATTTTCCAGCTCAGTTTTTATACTGGTTGCCAGCTGTATTAGAGATCTGTATTATTTGTTTTTCTTACCTCCTCATTTCTCTCTTAAAAGAACTTCTTTGCAAAGGACTCTACCTCCTTCATGCTAAATGACCCCCCCTTCTTGAAGATTCATTGCCACAGAGTGGATATTTGAATATTTGAAGTAAGAGATGGTTAGATCGGATTATAGTAATGAGTGAAGGACTGCATGGAAGGTCAATAATATCTGGCTCATTATGGCTGGAGGCTGCCTAGTTTCTAACCCTTACAGGGCTCTTCAGCTATTCTTGTATTTCCATAAGAACTATATTTTTTAAATTGTGGGAAAATATACAAGTTACAACTTTAACCATTTTTAGTTTTGTGGTTCAGTGGCATTAATTATAGTCACATTGTTATAAAAGCATCACCACCATCCCTCTTCAGAATTTATCTTCCCAAACTGAAATTCTACTTACTGAAAAATAACTGTACATACCCTTCTCCCCACAGCCTCAGACAACAACCATTCTATTTTCTGTCTCTATGAATTTGACTACTCTATATACTTCTTATAAGGGGAATCACGCAATACTTGTTTATTTTGTGTCTGTCTTATTTCATTTAGTATAGTATCTTCAGCTTTGATCAATGCTGTAGCATGAATCAGAATTTCCTTCATTTTTAAGACTGAATATTCCATTGTATATTTAGAACACATTTTCTCTGTCCTTTTATCCATCAATGGACATTTGGTTTGTTTCTGTCTTTTGGCTATTGTGATTAATGCCATTATCAACACTGGTGTACAGATTTCTATTTGAGTCCCTGTTTTTAATCCTTTGGGATATATACCAAAAGTGACATTGCTAGATCAGATGGCAAATATATGTTTAATATTTTTGAGAAACCATCATATCATTAAGACTATATTATTTTATTGAAGTGTTCCTTCATCTATGATACCTATGAGTTTATTTATCTCATTGAAACTAAACAATCCCCGAGTAAGTAATTAATGCAATGATGATATCAGAAAGAAACCTATTTCACTGCATGCATGGAAGTCAGAGAACCTGACTTCACATTAGCCTGATAATGACTCTCTCCTGCACATACAACAGCAAAACTCTCTTTAAATGCATATTGTCAATTAGTCACTATTTCTCTACAAAAGGAAGAAAGGGTGAGTTAAGAGGATTTTGTAGTTGTCCAAACTATTAGAGATATTAATGGAATAGATAACATGTTGGCAATTAGGATGGAGAGTTATTTGAAAAATAGACTTGGTGAGATTAGTTTTCTGGATATGGCATAAAACACTGGTTAAAGGCACAGATTCTTGAACTAGACTGCTTGAGTTGGAATCCTCATTTCATTTTTCACTAACTGCGTGACCTTAAGCAAATTACTAAAATTTTCTGTCTCAGCCTTTTCATTTATGAGAATAACAACAATATCTATCTCATTAATACTTTATATGAATTAAATAAATTAAAAGGTAAAGTTCTTAGAACAAGGACTAGAACACAGGGAGAACTAAATAATTATTTGTTAATTATATTTAGAAAAGGAAGACATTGGTATTACTTCTCATTTGGCAAGATGACTGAATGATACCATTTATTATGATAAAAAAACAATAAAAGATATATAGAGAGGAAGCATGTTGAATTTTATATGTGGATGTGAGGTAAATAGAAATTTTGACTAAAAAAATGGAATATGCAAGTATGAAGCTCTGAAAAAGGAGATTAGAGTTGGAGTCCAAATTTGGAGATTCATCAGCATATAAATTGCATATTATAACCAAAAGTGAATGCACAATGCGAAGAGGGCCTAGTACTGAAATCCCAGTAATTCCAAAATATGAAAGCTGCAAATAGATTTAGTTTGACAAAAAGTTCACACACCTCTAAGACTTCAGTGGTTTTTGGCACCAAAGATGTCCTAATCCTAAAAGTAGTTTTCATCTAAATGACAATATTTTTAAGGTTCCTATTGACAGAACTGGCATTCTCCTAGAAGCTAACATTAAATATGAATATGAGTTCAACACAATGTAGAACAATGTGGGCAGTTTCCAAACCACATTGATGTCATAGAATAAACCCTTGAACTGATGTGGCAATTGAGGTTTTTCACAAAATAATGATATAAAACAGATAGCCAACCATAAGGAAGAATTCCTTAGCAAATTTACAAATGGAATATTCCAAAAGTGAGTTTTCAGGGACTGAACAAAAAGCAAATTATTTTCTTCTGGCAAATCGTCAATTACCATCCTTTGTCTATTTTATATATTCAGACCCGCTGGAGTCATTCTATTACATTAAAGTGAAAAATAGCATTGGGGTCAGTTGTCTGCCTCCCAACTTGCCAGGGCAGAATATATGAGTGGACTTGAAAATTAATTTCTGCCAAACAGTTAACACCATTCTGTGAAAAAAAGAATATGAGAAAAGTGAGAAGTTACAGAATTACAAAACCTCTTAGCAGAAAAGCCTTGCATCATCAGATAGCAAAGACTGACTGAAGCATAGGATAACATGGTAAGGGGGTTCACAGACATTTTATATGGCCCCTTGGATCTTGGGAGACTGAAGTTGTTTCAGGGAGTTGGTAAGGTTGTTCAAGGAAAACAAAGCTAACTTACTGTCAATAGTTCATCCATCTTGATTTAATTTAATATGATACCACATGCACTATTTAAAATAAGTAATAAGTGTTACTTGCAAATTAAAATGAAAATCAATATGTAACATCACAAATTATCTATGCCTAAAAGCAATATGATAATATTAATGAGAGCATATAGTATAATGGTTAAGAGTAAGGGTTCTGGAGTCATTCGGATGAAGTTTGCATTTCCCAGTTTCTCAAGTTAATCTGTGACTCCATTAAAACTCCTACATCTCTCTCAATTTGTTTCCTCTATTGAATAGAGCACAGCTGATAAAGATTTTATGAGAATTAAATGAAATAACTAATGAAAAGAAATTAGCACAATGCCTAGCTGTGGAAGTCAGATAATAGCTCTCAAAGATATCCTTGTCCCAATCTCTGGAACCAATGAGTATTCCTTACTGTGTAAGAGAACTTCATAAATGTGATTAAGACAAGGCTTTTGAAGGGACAGGTTATTCTGGAATTATCTGGATTATTCTGGATGATAATTACATTATCTTGGTGGGTGCAATGCAATGACAAAGATGTTGAGAAGAGGGATACAAAAGAGTTGGGGTCAGAGAAAGAAGAATCAGGATAGAAGCAGAGTTTGAAGCAACCTCAAGAAGCTGGGAAAGGCAAGGATTCTCCCCTAGAATTTCTGGAAGGAACATGGCGGTGCTGACCCATTTTAAACTTCTGACCCCCAGAACTATAAGATAACAAATCTGTGTTTTTTTAAGCCACTAAGTTTGTGGTAATTTGTTACAGCAGCAGTAGTAAACTAATACACTAACACATAATAATTCCATAATTAATGTTAGCTTATGTTATCATTGAAAAAAGAAAAAAAATGGTCAGGCCTACAAAAGATGAGGAATATATATATATATATATATATATATATATATATATATATATATTTAGGAGGAAGGATTACTTTTACTTTTAATTTTATGTATATTATAAAATGAGGCTGTACATTGTAAAATTTTTGAGAAATACAAAAATAAGGAAAATATATGTAAGAAAAATTCAAACTATTTTTTCCATTCAGGATCCATGGCCTGACATTTCAAAAATAAAGCTTTGTTAACAGATTTTTTGTGCTGCTGTTGATCTTGTTATTGTTGCTTTTTTTTTTTTTTTTTTAGAGCTAGAGAGAGAAAGAGAGTAAGGAGGGAGGGGAGGGGCAGAGAGAGAGGGAGAAAGAGAATCCTAAGCAGGCTCAAAGCCAGTGTGGAGCCCTTTGCTGGACTTGATCTCACAACTCCAAGATCATAACCTAAACTGAAATCAAGAGTCAGACACTAACCAACTGAGACACCCAGGTGCTCCTTGTTAACAGATTCTTGTGTATCCCTTAAAAAATGTTCTTATCTAAAAATATCTGGAACTTGTTTTTTTTTCTTTATTTATGGCTTTTAAATTTTGTTGCATAGATTTGTCTGTTTATCTTGTCCATTATTGCTACTTATATTTTGAACCTCTGTTAGTAAGAGGGATTTCTTAGGCTTTTTGATAAATTAATGCTTTATCATTGTGAAAAGACTTTAAAAAAATCTCTGTTAATATTCTTTATGCTGGGGTTAATCTTGCCTGACATTATTTTTTGTTTATTTATTTTTCCTTGTCTGACATTATTAAGCCACTAACTTAATTATGATTTGTGTTTACAAAACATATCTTTTTGCATATTACTTCTAACCTTTCTATGCCTTTATATTTAGTATGTACAACATATGGCTTGGTCATTCTGTGTGTAACCATGATGGCAGTCTTTGTTTTTAATTAGGCTGTTTAGTCCTTTCAAATATAACATAATTATTGACATGGTTTTATGGCTACTATCTTACAATGTATTTTTTGTTTGTCCACCATTTCTTCCCCCCCCCTTTCTTGCCTACTTTTGGTTTGAGTACATTTTAGTATTCCATCTTATTTTGTCTGTTACTTTTTCACTCTGTCCCTCCCTGCTTTTTATGGTTTCTATACAAATTACAACATGTATCACAGTAGTCTTATTATTTTAGGCATAAGATAAGGAGCTTACATTGGTATACTTCCATTTCCTTCTAGTCACGTATGCAATTGTTATAGATTTCATTTCCCCTCTATCCCGTTCAGAATATGTTATTTTATACAATCAAGTATCTTTTGAGGAAATTATAAAACTGATTTTTAAAAAAGACATTTATACTTGCCACATATTTACCATACTCAGCCCTCTGCATTTGTTGGTATAGATGCTAATTTCCATCTGGTATCAATATCATTTAGCCTAACTAATCAGCTTTGACATTCACAAAGTGCAAGACTGCTAGTGGTAGATTCTGAGCTTTTGTTCATGAGAAAAATATCTTTACCTCATCTCTGTTTTTGAATGGTGTTTGAAGGACACTTATTTCTGGACTTTGAATTCTATTTCAACAATTTTTTTCTTTGCCTTTAATGATTTATTTAATTTTTTTAATGAAAAGTATGAGGCCATAGTTATAGTTTGTGGTATCTCCTTCTGTCTGCTTTTTAAATGTTCTTTATAATTTTACTTTCAGCAGTTTGACTATGTTGTGTCTATGTGTGTCTTTTTTTTTTCTTTTTCTTTTTCTTTATCTTGCTTGGGGTTTGTTGTGGTTCTCTAATCTACAGGTTGATTTTTTTTTTTTCAAATTAAAAAAAATGTTAAGTCACTATTTATTTACTTATCCCATATACTCTGCTTTCCCTTCTGGGATTCTAATGATACATATATCAGACTGCTTGACATTGTCCCACAGGTCTCTGAGTATGTTTTAATTTTTGCTTTAATTTATTTTCTGTGTGCCTCAGTTTCAATGATTTCTATTTTTCTATCTTCAAGATGATTGATAATATATTTTATAATATTCTATCTCCTGTTAAGCTCCTTTTTAAACATTTTTTTGAAGATTTTATTTATTTGACAGAGAGAGATTACAAAGGCAGAGAGGCAGCAGAGGGGGGAGGCAGGCTCCCCGCTAACCAGAGAGCCCAATGTGGGCCTCGATCCCAGGACCCTGAGATCATGACCTGAGCCAAAGGCAGAGGCTTAACCCACTGAGCCACCCAGGTACCCTTTTTCTTATTTTTTAAAAAGTTTGGCTATATTGTAGTTTTCAGTGCTAGAATTTTCATTCTGTTCTTCTTTATAGTTATCATTTTTGTCTTGAGATTTCCCTTCTATTCATTCATTACATTTAGATTTTTCTTTATACCTTCATTTATAATAGTAAAATAAACTATTGAAGATGTTAATTCTAACAGGTCGTCTCTGTCTCTAATGGTTGTTTTTCTCGTTTGGTTTTGAATCACATTTTCCTATTTCTTCAGATATCTATTAAATATTTGCTGTTACTGTTTGAATAGTGTTTATTGTTGACAAACTGGTTTTTGTCGTTCCTTAAAGTACTGAGTTTTTGTTCTGTTTTGTTTCTCTGACAAGCAATTAATCTACTGATACATCACCTTGATTATCTCCTGTCTTCTTTTCTGTTTGTTCCTTTTTTATTGTAGTTCTAGAGTAACCTTAATTTTAGGACAATAGAAGCCCTTCTACAAAGGCTTTTCTAGACTGTGTCTTTTCTGAAATCTCAACGAAATGACTAGGCTGCTCACATGAAATTTAGTTTGTTATACCTGGTGTGCTCTCTAGTTGTTCAGTATTTTTCTAAGCAAAACCTTGTAGAATATTACCTGAGGCATGTGCAGCTCAGTCTTCAGCAAAAGACATAAGAACACCCCTTTGCAAAGCCCTGGAGCTTTTTCTTTATGTACTCTGCAGGACCAATTTCAACCACCTCATCATTGTCAAACTCTTATCTTTGCTTCCTCAACTCTGTGAGGCTATGAGGCATGGTGGCATGCTTTACTTGGATTGTCTCTCTGTCCCATGATCAGGAAAGTTTCAACCAACAGAAAACGGACACAGTTTTGTGATGTTCATATCTTTTTGCTTCTCAAAGTCCTGTGCTATCTGTTTTTCAAATTCTGAACATTGTTGAGAGTGGGAGAGGTATCCAACAAGCTGTCTGTCCTGGACAGAAGAGGAAATTGCATATATAATAAATTTCCTTATCTTCTTTAGAAATTGGGGTTTTTTTCCTTTTTGGAAAAGCTATATGAATTTATTTTTTTATTGTAAAATAATTTCATTTTTTAAAAACTCATTAGAATTTCTATAAGAATGAGATGGAGAATGAGAAAATAAAAAAGGTTTAAATGTCATTTACAATGGAACAAGCTTGGTTTCTTCAGGGCTATAGCTTTTATTAATAAAGATTAAATGTGAAATCAAAGAATAACAAGAACTACCAGTATTTCACATGCTTGTATTAATCCTGATACACTGACCATTGGCAATGCACTGTTTGTTGGTTGTTTCTACATTTTTGAAACTCTAAGCTACAAATGTATTCTGTTTTCAACTATCTGCCAAGAGCATAAATAGTTGAGCTTTAAAATGACACCCAGCTACATCTCTATTTGTCTGAATAAATGTCTATGTGTGATATGTTTATAACTGTTGCAACACTTCTTTTCTTCACCCTGACAGTTCTGTAGAGATACAGCATATTACTATAGAGAATTCAAAGCATGTTCAACAGTTTGTGTTAAGGCATTTCTGCTTCAAAATGTTTACAGTTTGATCCTGTAATTGAATCTACAGTAACCAAAACTACACCTGCACAAAACTCCATGGCTGAAATAAGGGTAAACATGAAATTTTCAAAACACTTAAAAGGGTTCAAACATAAATGTATTTGTATCATCTAAACAAAATTCAGTGATTAAAAGTTCCCAAAAGGGGCACCTGGGTGGCTCAGTTGGTCAAGCAACTGCTTTTGCCTCAGGTAATGGTCCTTGGATCGAGTTCCACATTGGGATCCCTGCTCCATAGGTGGGTCTGCTTCTTCCTCTGACCTCTCCCCTCTCATGCTCTCTTTCTTTCTCTCATTCTCTCTCTCAAATAAATAAATAAAATATTTTTTAAAACGTCCCCCAAAAAAGTTTATGTGAAAAAAATAAAGTAAAATGCAACATACAGATATATTATCCAGGGGTATAGAGAACATAATGCTATAATTTTACAACAAATTGTTCTTTATAAAAACAATTTTTAAAATATGTAAAAGTAGGGGCACCTGGTGGCTCAGTGGGTTAAACCTCTGTCTTCGGCTCAGGTCATGGTCTTGGGGTCCTGGGATCAAGCCCTGCATTGGGCTCTCTGCTCAGCGGGGAGCCTGCTTCCCCCCTCTCTCTGTCTGCCTCTCTGCCTATTTGTGATCTCTCCCTCTGTCAAATAAATAAATAAAATCTTTTTAAAAAATATGTAAAAGTATGTAAACGATAGTAGTTAAAAATAAAGATGTCCATTAGATTCCTTAGCTTAAGAAAATAAAAAATAAGTAATGTGGTCCTAGCAAAACTTCCCTGGAAGCACTTCTTTTAGTAGTGCTGACTTCACTTGTTCCTAAGATCTAGCTCAATAGCTCAGTAACTCACTATTTATGAGTGACTTAAGTTTAAACTACTTTGAGAAAATCTATCAAAAATCATACAAAAAATAAGTCATATTTCCTAGGGAAAAGTATTTTGCAATTTTCCTTATTTTTCATGCTTACATCACTTAATTACAAATAACTCTCTTATTATCAAACACTTTGATTAACTGAAAATAAACAATGGAATAAAACAGGAAGCCATGAACAAAGACAATGCATGTATTAGATACTCATTTTGACACGAACTATAAAAGTACTTTATATATATATATTTTATATATGTATTTTTTTTCTTCTGTTTATATAAAAAGTGAAGTCTTTTTATTTTGGCTACAGTCTACTGATCAGAGTTGTATGCAGTCTTCAAAACTTCCATTGTGAATACCCTGTGTTCCAGGATATATATATATATACACATTTTTTTTTAATTTTAGGAGAAAGAAAAATTTAACTAAAAAATCCTGAGTGCATGTGTTTTCTAAGCATTCACTATTTTTCAGTCATTTTTATGTAATGTAATAATACTTTAAGTAACTAAATTTTAAGTCTTTCTAAGTATTAAAAGTTTAATAAAAACAAAGCCATATTTCTTTTGTAGACATATTTACTTAGTCTATATAATATTCATAAAAGTACAAAATTACCATAACAAGAACATCTTAGACAGACAAATATGTAATCACACTCATTTCAGTCTTGGTAGACATATAACCCAAGCAAAAGGAGCAGAAATACACGTTTTTGCCAGGTACTAGCCTCTGAGTCACAGGTGCTGAGATGCCTACAGATGTAAGTTGCCCTGTTTTGCTATGGGAATGTAGGGTTTGATTAAATTGGAGAGGCACTTATGTAGCATTCATAGAAGAGAGTTTCACTCATGCATATTTAATGACATTTATTTTGTTAATTCTAAGCTTTATAAAGACAAGGATCTTGACTATCTTGTTCACAGCTATTATCTCCAATCTATGGCACTGTGTCTTGTAACTAGTAAAAAATCAATATATTTTTAATGCAGAAAAACCATGATCAAGCCATTTTTAGAACACACAATATACAAAAACATTCAACATCACAGGAAACCAAATGACTATTTAAAGAACTATCCAACTATCATACTGAAAATTTAGAAAATGATAATAATTATTGAAGTAGCAATAATGGAATAGGCACACTTGTACATTATCAGAAGAAATACAAATTCACACATTTTTCAGAAGGACACAATTTTGTAAAATGTATTCCAAGCCTCAAAAACCTTAATATACTCTAAATTCTTCAGAGATGTATGTAAAGATTTATGTATATTTTTACAGATATATTCATGTCAGTAAAAAAAGTAAATTGGTTAAATATGTACTAGAAGATTGATTAAATAATGTGACATCTATATGTAGCAATATTACACAGGCATTTAAATAATGTATTCATATGCTATTTAATGATGTCAAAATACTCAAAGAAAATTAAAAACTAAGCTGTATATTTAGAAAATCACATTTATTAGAAAACACACACACACAAAAATAAAATGCAAAGAATTTATCTATTTTAGGGATGATAAGGTCTTTGAAGCTTTTATTTCTTCTTCATTCTTCCTTTTGATTCTTTTCTTTTTTTTTCTATCATGAACATGCTTTTTATGAATCTGGACAAATTTCCTTAAAAGCTTTTTCATTTTAATTTCTGTATCAGTTTTTGTTCTTTGAAAATATCATCAGAAAACTAATTTTGAGTGTTACATTTAGTGAGTGGAGAGAGGCTGTGAAGTTTTGTACACATTAAAATACTAGCCTGACATGACTTGCCTAAATTTAAGGGTGTCACATTTGATAAAATGTTAGCAGTAAAAAGAACATTAGAGATGCCCTAATTAAACCTCCATCTTTAGCAGTAAGTGGCTATGCACTATTTCCACATTAAGCTTTCCATGAAAATGTGTTTCAAATTTGGCATGCACTTGTACTTGTTTGGAAAACAAGAACTGGGATGCAGAAAATAATACAACTAATGGGCCAAGATTCTCTACTCTAATAAGCATTTACATTTTAAAATGTGTCAGTAAGCTGAATATTTATTAGACATGAAAATCTTACGTACTGACTATTCATGACAGTTTGACAAGAGTTTCTGAGTGGAAAGTGAGGGTTTTTTAAAAAAATAAAAATTTAAATTATAGAAAAATATAATAAATAGCATTTCCCCACTTGGTTATTAAAGTTTTATTTTGCTTCATTATGTTTTCCTTTTTTAGCTATTTACTAAGTTCTTTTTTCCTAGGTTCATAGCTAACTTATATTTATAGCCTTTGTATTTAGGTTGAGAACATATGATTGAAAATGAAATATTGGCTACCAGGCCCCACCTATAAATACTCTGTAGCATTTCATCATATTGTCGGTCATATTTAAAGATTATATGGTTACTAGATGCAAGGATGTTAAATCCCTAAATCACTTTTTTTTAACGATTTTATTTATTTTCTCTCTCTCTCCAGGAGGAGCAGAGGGAGAGGGACAAGCAGACTACTCACTGAGCACAGAGCCCAGAGCGGGGATCAATCGCATGGATCATGACCTAAGCCAAAATCAAGAGTTGGTCACTTAACCAAATGAGCCACCCAGGTGCCCCCCTAAATCCATTTGGTATGAGAACTTTTAAGGAAAGTTATGCAATTATGAACATCCTCATTCAGTTTGCACGAGTGAGAATAGCACAAAAAATTGTGTAATTACTTACTGTGGCAGCTAGCATTAACTACACAGTCTAATAAATAAAAACCTGAGCACCTCAAAATTTGGTACTGCCATAACAAAAACGACAATATGTGATATTAGTTAAGTTGCTGGGCAGCAAATATTTTGCCAAGTTTTTAAAAGAATTGTACTGCCAAACAGCCACAAGTCCATATTAAGAAGACTTTGGCTCTGTAAATTTCTTTTTTTTTTTTTTTTTTTTAGATTTTATTTATTTATTTGAGAGAGAGAGTGAGAGTACAAGCAGGAGGAGCAGCAGATGGAGAGGGAGAAGCAGGCTCCCACTGAGCACAATGTGGGACTCAATCCCAGGACCCTGGGATCATGACCCAAGTTGAAGGCAGATGCTTAACTGACTGAGCCAACCAGGAGCCCATTTGACTCTGTAATTCTTGATAAAAACAAACAAACAAACAAACAAAAAACCCACAAAACTTTTGGACACCCATATTTCCATGAACATGACATGGGTTCTGTAAATTGAATAACCAAGAAAGACCTATTCTTCAATACCCACTTTACAGATGGCCAAGGATAATAAGACGTAGTCCTCACTGAATTTGTTTTTCTTAACAAAGAAGTTCTTCCCAGTGAAGATAATCAGTCTGAATTGAGAATCTTTCTTTTTTACTCTGGGAAGTAGGATTTTACAATACCTGCCTAGCTGGATTCCATAAATATCATGAATTAAAAATTTCTACATGTCTTCTATTTGCCCATTTTCCAAATGGAAGTTATTGAGATTACCTTGTCTGTCTGTAAGTATGTGTATTTGGACAATTAGAGGGCATAAAAATGATTTTTTTAAAGAATTTTCAGATTTCAGAACCACGGTTCTCAAACTATATAGATAGATAGATAGATCTGTGTATAGAGATCTGATAAAGACAACTGTGATCATCTGAAGATCCCAGAACATAAGCCAGATGACTGGATAAGACTGGAGGTTATTCGTTTGAAAGTTGAGTAAATATGGGAGATAGTCTAAAAGGAATATTTGGTGACCAGAAGATTAGTCTGTAAAGAAGATATTGATACATACTTACTAAACCATTTCCATTTTCTCCTGGATGCATAGCTAACACTACATTTTTCAGTCCCCATTTTAACTAACTTGAAATTATATGACTAACTTTTGTTGCTGAAACCTCCTGCCTGATTTTCCACTCTTACTTACTTCTCTAAAATGAATATGGAAGCATTAGAAAATAGTAGGAGCCTGTTGTCATTGCTTGTAGGAAAACCACTCTGGAAGGGATGAACAACAGATACACTTCACTTGCATTCAGTTGCTAAGACTTCTGGATTTTTGGTGGTGGTGTTGATATAGGTGGTGGTGTTGACACAGGATTTTTGGTGGTGTATTGATACATGTTTTAGCATGAATGACCCTGACTATAGAGGAACTAACTTTTTAGCAAAAATAATTCCATTTTATAACCAAAAATTAAAATAGCGTTTTAAAAGAAAAAGTACACAGCATATTTTAGATATACAAAGAGGTTAAAATTGGTCTTTTTTTCCCCCCCAAGGACATAGCATTTATAACTTTTCAAAGTCTGTCATTTAAAAAGAAAGAAAACAACTCCTACCACCTTTTCAGTGAAGATGTCAGGAGAGCTATTCCATTTGGCAAACACTGATTTTCTCTGGGGCCTATTTTTACCCTCGATTCAAGGAACACAAAATTTATGGATTTTGGAGATGTGATTATAGGTGACTGTCTAGAAATAATTAATGATAACTTCTGAAGAAGCTGTCATAGGTACATATGATGTCTTTAAGTTAATAACAGCTTCTATTGCTTACATTGTTTTCCACAAAGGTGGCTGTTCCATTCTATATGACCTTAATTGGTGTAATTGATAACAGTTAGAGCTTGGTGTGCCATTTTAATCATGCAGGTACAGCTTTCCTGACAGAAGGCAACAAGATAGCTGCTATGTGTTACCTAGCGTTAGAGTAGAGACAGAAAGGTAGAATAAATAAATGTTTGTTATTTAACCTGTGAACCGGATACTTGTAGATCATCGCTGGCAATTTACTAATGGTTTCTAAGAATTTATGCTAATCTCTAAACAATCAAAGAAAGCTACTTGTTGTGCAATTTAACATAAAGGAAAAGAGAAAATTTTTTGGATATAGGTTAGAGACATACACAAGTGATCCAAGAAGAACAGTCTGTTTGAAAATGCCCGAAACATTGGTGCAACCCCTAATAAATAAGATTTTTATGACAGACAAGCTGCTGAACTCTTATTATTTGAAGACGTGATATTTAGTTGGAAGTAAAAACTGAAAATGGTCTTGTTATAAATGTGATTATAGATCTTCCTTGATTTACAGTGGGTTATATCCTGATAAACATACTATAATTTGAAAATCTTGTGAATAAAAAATGCATTTTATCCACCTAGCCCACTGAATATCATAGGTTAGCCTAACCTACCTTAAATGTGCTCAGAACATTTACACTAGCCTCCAGCTGGGCAAAGTTCTCTAACACAAAGCTTATTTTATAATAAAGTGTTGAATACCTCATGTCTTTTATTAAATACATACTGAAAGTGAAAGACAGAATGAATGTATGGATACAGAATGGTTGTAAATGTGTTGGTTATTTGCCCTCAAGTTCTCACCACCACTGCCCAGCATCCTTGGAGAGTGTCACACCACACAGTGCTTACTGGGAAAAGATCAAGATTCAAAATTCCAAGTATGGTTTCTGCTAAATATGTGTCACTTTCACACCATTGTAAAGTCAAAAAAATCATTAAGTTGAAGCATTGTAAGTCAGGACCCATCTGTGCTTCAATTCTCACTGATTTAAATGGATTGCTTAGTAAATGTATATGAGGGAGGGGTTGGATGTTGAAAAGAAAACAGATATTGCTAATTTAATATTAATATTAATTATTTTGAGATAATGAGCTGATTAGTCCAAAAAAAATATTGTGTCTTTCACCTTTATCACCATTCTTTGGAATGTTTCTTTTTCCTCTTTTCTTAAATAATAGGAAGGCAAAAGTCATTTTAACTATAAAAACTCTAGGAACTCAAGGTTTTTACCTTCTCCGGTAATTGAACAATTTTTATTCTATCTTCCCATTAAGGAACTGGATTCTGCAGCATTTTCTATTCATTGTTTTTTGTTTTGTTTTAATTTGGGAAACAGTTTTACTGTCCAAACCAAGTTTTTAACAATTGGCCACTTTCCATTATGATATATTGCAGTTCAGTGCATAAGAAGGTCAGCAGTCCATGTCCCAATATTGTCTCATGTCTCTTCTTTAATGCTTCTACTCTAACCCCTATTAATGACATATCCCACCAGGTAGTGTTAACTCAACCAGAGTAGACAGAGACCATGACAAGTGTTGGGGGAGCTAGGAGTGTGCCGGCCATTCAGCAATTCAGAAATGAAAAAAAAAATGTTATGCCGCCCAACTATATCTAAGACTTTCCTGGAAACTCTTTTACGTAAGTAATCATTAGCGAGTCAAATCACTAAATAACTGATACTGTTCTTCAAAACTCTAGTCTTCTCCCTCCCCCAGCTTATGTCTAATTCCAATCTCATGTAGCTTTATCTGTACTTTTTTACCTTTTTTCCCCTTTATTTTAAGGGGGAAAATATTCAGCCATTAAAGCCGACTTTTCTTCCTAAATCTTAGTTATTGTCATTTTCCCATTCTAGAACTTTGCTTCCAAATTTATTCTCTGTCTAGAACCAAATGCTTTTTCAACGCATTCTCCTCTGCCTGCAAATACACACAGGGCTTGACTATTCTAAAAAGCCAAAAGGAACAAAAAGTACTTCATTTTATCCTAGCATATGTCCTTCCACACAATCTTTCTGCTTACTGCAATGGTGCAAAACCTTTGCAATGGATAACTAGTAATAACGGTCACCATATTATTTCTACCACGTTCTTGCTTAACCATATACTGACTTCTAAGCCAATCACTGTAATGAAATTGCCTGTTCAAAGTTTCCAGTGATTACCTAATTATAAAATATCATGGTTATTTCTGTATTCTTATTTTTTAAGGCCTCTTGCTACATTTGATTTTTTTTAACTCTTCACCTATTTATGGTATCTATTCCTTCATTCCATACTTCTGTCCTACATTTTTATTACGTTTCTCTTAAACCCCCCCCCCAACAATGTCCCCTTTACTAGCTGGCTGCTCTTTCCTCCTTTTCACTTTGATCTCAGGAAACACTGTGTTTTGGTCTTTTGCTATTACACTTGCCATTTTACATTCCTGCTCTCAAGAGTTCATGGATTATTTTGGTTTTATGTAAGTATACTCCAAAACACATATCATTACTCCTGTTCTCTCATCAGAACTCTACAGACATGTTCCCAATATCTTTTTTAAAAATAATTTATTTATTTATTTGAGGGGAAAAGAGAGAGCACATGAGCCTGGCAGGGCGAGGGGAATAAGGGCAGAGGAAGAGAAACTCAAGCACGTGCCATGATGAGTAGGAGCCTGACCCAGGGCTCGAGCTCACGATTCTGAGATCACGACCTGAGCTGAAATCAAGAGTTGGACACTTAACCGACTGAGCCACACAAGTGCCCCAACATGTTCCCAATATCTAATTGAATTATCCTTTCCATAGATTACATAACTTTTCCTTTATACCTGGTTAATCATTTCTCGGTCTCAAAAGTGTGTTTTTTTTTTTTTTAATATTTTATTTATTTGACAGAGAGTGATCACAAGTAGGCAGAGAGGCAGGCAGAGAGAGAGAGAGGAGGAAGCAGGCTCCCTGCTGAGCAGAGAGCCCGATGCGGGACTCGATCCCAGGGCCCTGAGATCATGACCTGAGCCGAAGGCAGCGGCTTAACCCACTGAGCCACCCAGGTGCCCCTCAAAAGTGTTTTAATTCATCCCAATCTTCAGCATATTGGGCAAAATGAAAAATTCTTAACTGTTTACTTAAAATGTTTCTTTTGTTAGGGATAGCTGACAAACAGGCCCAGTGCAAGACTGAATGCAAGACACCTGAAGACATTCTCCATCCGCAAAACATAGTTAGAAATATCTGTAAGTGCAATAGTGGCACAGGAGGCACAGGAGGACACTGTGATGATCCAGATGCATTACTCTTTTTAAGCCATGGAACGTATTTAATTAAGTTTCATTATAGCTGAGACAGTGTTATTCATGGTTCTACCATAGGCCCTCTTCTTTCCTTTCTCAACACTCCTTGATTAATCTTGTCCATTTCTACATCTACATGTAGATTCTTCCACTCAACAAATATGTATTGAATCCAGGTACTACTTTAATTGCTAATGATAGAAAGTAAACAAACTATAGTAAATATAGGTGATGAAGTGCATAGGAAGGGAAGCAAATCTTATTTTCTATAAGGAATATCTATGTTGCAAGGGCAACTAGGACAAAAATCATAAAATGGATAAAAGCTTGGTATATTCTAAGGTGGAGAGAAACCTGGAGTTGTTTGTACATAGTGACAGAAAATACTAACCGGATGAGATTATGTTGGAAATCTAGACAGCTGTCAGATCACGGAGGTTTACATAAAATTCTATGTAAGAAGAAACAGTGGTTTCACTTCCAAATATTTCTAGCTTTATGTCAGAATTATGCCCTGGCTCATATTTCCATCTGTTTTAGGCTATCTCATTTGGTTACTATTCAGATGAACTCAAACTATAGGAAACTGAACTCATCATCTTGACCCCTAAACATGCTGCTTTCCTTCTTCCTATCTTAGAACATGGAACCCTGAAACACTTTGATGCCCCAGCCACACACCTGTGAGTCTCCTATCATTTACTCCTGTTTCTTTCTTACCTACCTCTCCCCACACTAAATCAACTATTAATGATATTAACGATACATCCTAGATATCTTCATCCAAGTCCCACTCTCATTTCCACTGCAACACACGTCACAAAATCTCTTTCTTCAATCATTTCAAATTTTCTCAATTGGCCTTGCTCACTTTCCAGTCAAGTCACCACACATTTTAAAACACAGTTTGTTCCTATAATAACAAGTTTGTTTAAAATCCTTTAGGTACTCACTGCCCATACTTTTATGCTGTTTATCTCTCTATTCCTTGACTTCAAATATCTAGTCATCCTTAACATATTATAGTTCCTTGGGAAATGATTTTCAATAATTTACTAAAACAATGCATATACATTTCACTACTATACATGGATCTTTTCTAATCTTGGTATTCTTTTATAACTCAATTTCTAAAATTATAAAGATATTTTTGATAACATTTATTTTGCACCATTTCATCGATGTAAAAGTCAAGGATTAAATACTTTTTGGTATGAAGTTAGATGAAGACAAACTGAAATCGTTGATTTCCATTTTCTTTGAAAAAGAAAATATTTCCCTAGTGAAGAAAAGAAAGGTTAAATCTAGAGTGAAAAAATTGACAGAAGATATAACCCCAAGAAAATTAACAGAAAAGATATCCACAGGGAGGGAAAGTAATACTTTATTTTGCACCATTGACAAGATGACCTGGTTCTTTAATAGCTCGTGAAAACTCTGCATTAACAATGTGTAAGAATGATGACATTAGCTTATGAATATTTAACAATTGTGATGATTATGTCCTTGAGAGTTTATTCTTGTAAAAGATGGGAGGCAGGAATATATGTGCCTCAATCTCTTAAGCATAGTAATATTATAATTTTCCATTTTGTACACACACACACACACACACACACACACACGTTTCACATATATATAAACTTTCAGTGAAAAAAATTTCAAAAATAAATTTTATTTAGAATTTTACTTAAGGGGAAGATTCTGGAATCAAATTAATTGCAGAAAGATTAAGAACCATAATCCGAGTGTAGACTCTTCCCAAATCCCTACCTGACTGATAATGCTATGTATGGGTGGAAGACTGAACATATTTTCATAGAAAATCACTCAGAAACCAGGAAAAGGGTCTATTCTTTTTTTTTTTTTTTAAGATTTTTTTTTCTTTATTTGACATACAGAGATCACAAGTAGGAGGAGAGGCAGGCAGAGAGAGAGGAGGAAGTAGGCTCTCTGATGGCGGGGCTCTCTATACCAGGACCCTGGGATCATGACCTGAGCCAAAGGCAAAGGCTTTAACCCAATGAGCCACACAGGTGCTCCAGAAGGGTCTATTCTTAAAAGACAGAATTGATCTTGATGAGATTTGTGAGTTTGTAACACCTTTGACTATATTCAACAACTTAGGAGATTTATGAAAATTGAATTCAACTTTGAGGAAAAAAAAAAAGAATAAAGAGACGGGATCACTCATCTTATCTATTTAGACCTACTATACTATCATGTTACTACAAACATGTTACTAACACAAACAGGAAAATGGAACAGAATAGAAAGGGAGGTCATGTAATATAAGAACTAGATACATGCAGTACCAGTGTAGTACATGTAGTACCAATAGAGAATCATAAATTTTAAAGCAATGGAAAACAATGGTTTACTATGTGGAGAAAAAGTATAAAAGTAAAGATAGATAAATGATGTAAGTAATGGAATGATAGATACATAGATGCATAAATACATTCATACAACTAATGGAAGAGAATATAGGGCAGTATACTTATGGTAATGGTTTGAATTTAAAAATAAAAGGTTATAAAGCCCAAAGGAGTTAAAAACAATTATTAAAGAGAAAACCAGATAGACTTAACTTATAAAAAAAATGGCTTTTATTCAATAAGAAACAAAATTATAGGAAGACACATTTGCAACATAAGACTTGGCAAGACCTTAATATTTAGAAACTTAGACTATCTCTAGTAACTAGAACAGAAAAAAAAAGAAATTAATAAAAATGGGTAAAATTCACAGAAGTAATTAAGAAGGCAAACTCAGTGGCAATTAGAAAAAATAGAAAAGTTTAATAGAATCAAACGTAAGAGGATGTGAAGAAATGGGAATTTTTATGTAGCAGGTATGCAGCTGGTGAGAGCTGGATTCAAAGTGTAATCTTAAAATCACTATGTTGCATCTGACATTCAGTGAGACAAGTCATGAAAGTACAATTCCAAGTGGTATTCCATTAGTTTGTCATAAGAGCAAAAGTATAATATAGATATTTTTACATGTATCAAATCATTAAATATTATAAAATAATATTATTCAATATTTGCAAATATTTAATGAAATGGGAACTTGTATATAGAATAAGAAGTCATGTAATTTTGCTTCTCTTTCTGAAAGTCAGCTTGACATTGTGCATCAGGAATTTGAAAATGTTTATTAGTGTAATGATTAATTTTATGTGTCAGTTTGGCTGCTGAGAGGTTATCCAGATTAAAGATTATTTTGGGATGTGTCTGTCAGGGTGTTTACCGAGTAGATTAGTATTTGAATTAATAAAATCTGTAAAGCAGATTGCCCTCCCCATTGTGAGTTTCATTTAATCCTTTGATGGTTTGGATAAAACAAAAGGCTGAGAAAGAGAGAATTTGCCCCATTTTCTCTGCCTCAGGAGTGAGCTAAGACATCTCATTCAATCTCTCCTGCTCTCAGAATAGGAGTTATACCATCTGCTCCCCTGATTTTCAGGCCTTTGGATCTGGGCTGAATTAGACTACCACTTTTCTGGGTCTCCAGTCTGTAGATGGCAGATTGTGGGACTTCTCAACCTCTCTAATCATAGAGACGATTCCCCATTGTCTCAAACATATATAAATGTCTAAAACATATATATTTTCTAGAGAAACAGAAATAGACATCCTACTGATTCTGTTTGTCTGCAGAACTCTGGCTGATACATTAACTTTGCCTCAGGAATTCTACTTCTAGAATTTTATGGTAAAGGAACAATCAAAACATGCATAAATACATGCATAGACTTTTTTTTATAGTATTAACTGAACTGGAACAAATCTGAAACATCAACTTCATGGTAAAGGTGTTTTTTTGTTTGTTTGTTTTTTGTTTTTAAAGTTTTATTTATTTATTGGTGACAGAGAGAGAGTGCATGCAGGGGGAGTGGCAGGCAGAGGGAGAAGCAGGCTCCCCACTGAGCAAGGAGCCTAATGAGGGACTCTATCTCGGACCCTGGGATCATGATCTAAGCCGAAGGCAGATGATTAACCAATTGAGCCACCCTGCCGTCCCCTCGGTAAAGGTTTTAGAAAGCATGATTTATGGTGTTCTATCAGATGCAGCCATGAAAAATTATGTTTGGGCAAAAATTTAATGAATTATTGAAAAAATCTTTGTATTAAGTGGGGGGAAAGCATAATGAGAAACTCTATTGTGTTGAAATAATATAAAATATTAATAGCAGTTATCTATATGCTCTGATAATTAACCACTATACTGTAAGCAAGAAATGAGGATAAGATACTGTACTTTACTTACCTCTAAATGCTCAACATTTAGTTCAGTACTTAGTACATATTAGCCACTCAAAAACCAGTTAAGAGAATAAACTTGAATTTTAATTAATTTGTTTTTCTTATACTCATACAATTTAGAAATTCTCAGCAATTAGTGTATATTATTGTTATAATCAAAATATTTAAATATTATTTAAAAATATATCTACCACAACCTTCCATAAGGTTTAGGGATAAATGTTCTCTTCTTTCCTCTGTTTGTGTGTGAATGAAGAATCAGAAAATTTATAGAGTATGTTGTTTTGCTGATAAAATTCTACCTGAAAAAAATCTCTTAATTGTTGGTAAATAATAGAGTCAATCAGAATTTAAAAATGGAAAGAACTCTATTTATGCTTCAAATTGGATCACAAAGGACAAATAACTTTTAATATATTTAACTCTACTTTTTCTTTTGGTTTCATCAATAAATTTTATCCTATTTTTATATTAAATTTTTAGATATAAAATACCTCTGTAATCAAAAGCTTGAAATTCAAATCTCAAATAATGAAATCATGCAGTACTTACTGTGAAAGTTTTCCAATTTATACCTAAACTGTTTTTTTATTAAACATATTATGCAATGACAGAAAAGGTATTTGCTTTGAGCCAATAATGTCAAATTATATTTTCCATATTGAGCTGTAATTACCCAGAAGAGTATATTTTACTTCTGTGTGAACACTCAGATGAAATTCTTCAAACATTTAGCATTATGTTTTTATTACCATTTATCTGAGTGATGATTACCATGCCAGAAGATTAAGCGGAAAGAGAATGAAAATATGCAAAGAATCTGTAACAAAAATCAATATTTGATAAACTTCGCATTTTAGGGAAAAATAAGGAAAGGATGAGATGTGTCCTTTGCAGTAGATTTAACTCAAACTTTTCAATTTCAGGCTTGAATTTCAATTTGCTGAGCAAACTTTCTCTATTTGGGCAGGTTTTCTCCTCTTCTGGCTCAGCTCCATTTCTATTGATGCCTAAAGGATTTGTGTGAGTTGGCTCACATTTACAAAGCACCCAGTGTGAAATGGCATTTTGCTCCTTGTGCATTCATTTTTTTTTTTTTCCTATTCTTTTCCTTTGTGTTAGTTAGGAATTGACAGGAGCTTCACACCGAGATGCAAGTCATCAAGAATAACTATCATGGAAGAAAAACATACTTCCTTCTATTAAAAAGTAAATTATAGCAGAAACTAGTTGTTTGTTCTTGACCATCAAGACATGGTCCTGAAATTTTAAAAATATATATTTCAAAAACTCCACCATCTCTTAAATTAAAATAATAAATTTGAACATGGTTGTTTGAACTAGTTAAGCAGAAATTGATCAAAACCCTTCTATGTATATAGAGTTTATATTTAGAAATGGGGCAGGAAAGACAGAGAAGAGTGGTTTTTCTATGAGGAAGACCAATATGAAGTGATTGTTTTATACAAGAAATAATAGCACTACTGAGCAACTTCAAGTTCCATATACATTCAGCTTGTCAGCATTCTGTCACTGAAAAGCATTAACTTAAATTTTACAGTTTTAGTATAACCTGCCATATGGCAGTGGCCCTATATTTTCTTCTCTCTGCCTCTCTCTCTCTCTCTGGATTTCTGTGAAAACTCAGTTTTACTTGCATTTTATGGACTGAGTCTAAAATAAAGTTGCACTACATAACACTGTCAGACCAGCTGGAAGATTCTACTACCCCGTCTATAACACTGATATCTCAATAAAATTCTGAAACAAGTATTTGAGGTCCCACTAGGCCAAAGTTGGAAATCTCAGCCAGAGTAATGTATATGCAAGATACAGAAGAACTTCCCTTCCATGGTCAGCGGGGAACTGAGCTATTATCTACTTCCATGTGAGAAAGACACTAATTTAGTAGATAAATATTTTGTATCACATATATATGGTTTTAATGGTATAATGTTGAATGCATTCTTCATAATCAAGAAAGAAACAACATTTAAAAATATTACTATTCTTGTAAATGTATTTCATAATTTCAATTTACTTTAATACCAATATTAACCAGCATGAGAAAGTTACCCTTTTTTCTTGCTAAAATCCACCCAAAACTTATTTTAACCATGCATCTTTCATAAGTAATTCAAAATAACACTTGCTGAAGTTATTTTAGCACTTTTAAGCACCTATAATCTAGGTAGTCACTAGCTCCTGAAGTATAAAAGTTATGCTAGGTAGGACCCCAAAGTACAGATGTTTACAGTGTAAGGTGGGAGGTCTAAGGACAATCAAATCAGTTTAAAAAAAAAAAAGTGGGCCAGTTGCTCTAAATGAAATATTTGTTGTGTGCTGTGGGGACTCAGAGGAGAGATACCAAATCCAATTTTGTGAGGACAAGAGGGAGCATTCAGAGACATTAACTCCAATTCTACTCTTCAGCCCTTTACATTTTATCAAGTGGTATTGCAATGCTAGGTCCTCATTAATTCTTCCATACTCGGGGACTCACCAGTAGTACCAAGTCTGATGCACAGACTGTCTCAAAGCATTGCTGAGGGAAACAGATCATGTTAAGCTGGCCTTTGTACCTCAGGGAGTCTTGTTAGTACTTTAAAAGATAAGGATCATTTATCATGAACTCATTCATTTTTTAACAGTTCTGTTTCCAAGCCTTGGCAAGTTTGCTGACCTTCACACTTAAGTAGGATAAATGATTTCCTTGTTTACATTATCAGCTTGCTCGGAAAACCATTTTTTATTTTTTAGAATGCGGAAAGTAGATTCCAGTCCAGCATACTGTGATTATTATGAATCACGAATTAGTATCACTTTAGAATACATTTTACTTAGGGAGTGATATTTCTCTGCACAGGTATTTTTTCTGCTTTTGCATTTATGTGCATTCTTGCCAAATGTCTACCACAGCTTTTTCAAGTACATTTGTTCTTTTTTTCTTTCCTCCCTCCTTCCCTCCAGTCTATCCTTCCTTCCTTCTTTCCATCCTTCCTTCATTTGTTCCTTCCTTCCTTTCTCTCTCTCTCTTTCTTTTTCTTCCTTTCTTCCGTCCTTCTTTCCTTCCTTCCTTCCTTCTTTGTTTCTTTCTTTTTCCTTCCTTCCTTCCTTCCTTTCCTTCCTTCCTCCCTTCCTTCCTTCCTTCCTTCCTTCCTTTGAAAGACATGTGATCCTCTAATTTCATCCACTCTTGCTATTGTCACGGATGCCGTGCTCAGTCCTCAGGACGACTGCACCATCTGTTATAAACTGTTTTCATTGTAATAAATAAAAAGAAACATATTCTAAAAATCACACGTAATTCTTTTCTTCTCAAAATAATTTTTCTCATTTTAATATACCTCAAATCAAGATTCGTTCTAAATTGTTGTGCACATTCATACAATTTTCCACAAAAAAAGTAGAATCAGGGTTTATGGTGAAACTTATAATTGATGGAACCTTAAACCTGACAAAGTACAGTATTCATAAGAATATATACCTATGTGTAAATAGGTGAAAAGTTATCATCAACTATAATATTTCATTACTCTATTTTATTCACTTATGAAACTTTAGAATAAATCCATATCTAAATAAAATCTGTTCCGTGTCTCAATCCCAAGGTACTATTAGTATTCAGTCATTGAGATTATTCTTTCCTGAATCAATGTCATAGATTCAAATAGACTTTCTGGTATAAAATTAAGTTTGCATATGCAGATTTTTCTAAAAGTCTTCAAAGAAATACAAGCTTTGATACATTTGATGAAATAAAGAGTTGAAAATGAAAAAAAAAATTGTCAGCCTGTAAATAAAACTTAGGAGAATTTGATTGCCTTTGCTGTACAAAGATCTATATTTTATATGAAATTGCAAATGGCACAGAGGCAACAGATGCAGTCTCTTTCGTTTGGTTATTTATTTAGCTCTTTACTTACTTTTCTAACTTGATCCATTTTCTGCCTTGACCACAAGGAAATCTGAGACTCTAAGCCAATCAGTGATTTTGAAAGTTGATACACTTTTACGGCCTGTTTGAATGGAGGGATAGTGGTATGGAAAACAAGGGTAAAGGACCAAGATTCTAAGAACCAATGACAAGTTTTCCTTGCCTCACACTGTGAAGATACATGCTTTTGTCACCAGCTAGCGGAGCAGGGCTTTGAACATTTCTTTTCTTAGTTTTCTGATAATTACTTTATTCCCATTTTTAACTTACATCTTCTTCCACAACTTTCATTGTAACTCAACACTTTAATCCCCTTCTTTTGTGGAACTAATTTCAGTTATATTGCTCTACTAAAAAAAAAAAAAAAAAAGCAGGGGAACTTATAATTTGATTTAGACTTACATATTTGTTCTTTTAAGGCTAATGTTCCAAGTTGTTATTATTTATTGATTGTGTCTATATTTCTCCCTTTCAGCCTCCAAACCATGCTGGCTTCTCTAAATTTTCTAATTGAAATACAAGACTTAGAATCTAATAGAATTACTTACACACACTTACAAACCTTTAAACCTTTAAAAGGGACGATTAGCTGCATTGTGCCCATAGGAATAGATGAAATCAGAATCTTATGATAGAAGAGCATTTGAAGATAGTATTAATATCTCTCTCTCCTGACTCAGGCCCTTATACAGCTGGGATTTAAAGCAAGCTTTTGTAGACAAACCCTGGTGAGTGGTTCAAGTAAGATATTTTTAAAAGACAAGTGAAATGATTAAATTCCAGGGTTTTAAAGGAAATGAATCAACTCTAGTCTCCAACTTCATCTAGCTATGTAACCTCAGATAACTCTGACCTCTAGTTTCTGCATATTGTGATGGAGGCTATTAAATTTTTACCTCCTCTATATGGAACATTTATAAAAAAGAGTATTGTCTTGAATTTGTAATGTTGCCCCAAGATTCATAGCTAACCTTGTACATTTACTTTTGCTAGAATACATTCGTTTTTAAAGGATTAAAAACATAAGAATTTTATAGTTTTCCTGCTTTATTGTGTGAAATCAATCCCCCCTCTTTCTCTCGATTTCTGTATCTCTCATGTTTCCTCTGTCTACTTAAATAGATGGTGGGCACTGACAATAAAGCTTAAATTAATAATAGGTAAATGTTTCAAAATGATATAAGGTGAGGAAGTTCTATTTCTTAAAGAATTTAAGTACTTCTAACAGCTTTTAGATTTTCTTGATGTAAAACCTTCTTAGTCTGAAGCAAGAGAAAAAGTGAGTGGCTTTCCTAGACCTAAAATTAATAAACACAATCTTTGAGTCTATTATATTATTTATTTTTTTAAAGATTTTTATTTATTTATTTGATAGAGAGAGATCACAAGTAGGCAGAGGGGCAGGCAGAGAGAGAGGGGGAAGCAGGCTCCCCGCTGAGCAGAGAGCCCGATGTGGAGCTCGATCCCAGGACCCTGAGATCATGACCTGAGCCGAAGGCAGAGGCCTAAACCACTGAGCCACCCAGGCGCCCGAGTCTATTATATTATTTAAAACAAACAAACAAACAAACAAACAAACAAAAAAAAACAGAAGTTGTCCTTTAGCTATCCCACATGTTTTTTGGTAGCATATAGGTTTCATGATGCAGAATCATGTAAGCTCCTTTTTTAAGCTCATTTTTTTCCCCCATTCAGGAATGTTTTGTCGATTTTGTGAAACAAGTTACTGGTTTTGGTGTTTTTGTGTAAGAACTTGAAGGAAACCGACAACTATTTACATACATACTTTCTATATAATTGTTTCTAAAGCTATTAGACTGAGAGATGAAAAATTTCTAGCAAAATTCAAAATATATACTTATGTCAATAGTCAAATCATTTCTACATCATCAAACATCATAATAAATTTAAGGAGGGTATGACTAAAATTTTAATTTTTTTTTTAAGATTTTATTTATTTATTTGACAGAGAGAGATCACAAGTAGGCAGAGAGGCAGGCAGAGAGAGAGAGGAGGAAGCAGGCTCCCTGCTGAGCAGAGAGCCCAATGCGGGACGCGATCCCAGGACCCTGAGATCATGACCTGAGCCGAAGGCAGCGGCTTAACCCACTGAACCACCCAGGCGCACTAAAATTTTAATTTTGTCATCATCTTACATCTACTCATAATGGGAGGTAAATCAAGTATCACATAGATTGAACTGTGACCCCTGGATAAATATGTTGAAACCTTAACCATTAATATCTGTGAAAGTGACCTTATTTGGAAATAGTGTTTTTGCAGATGTAATAAGGTAAAGATGGCGTCATTAAGGTGAGCTATAATACAATATGACTTGTCTTGTGAGAACAGACAGATACATAAAGGGAGAACACTCTGTGACAACAGAGGTGGAGACTGAAATCCTAAGGCTACAAGCCAAGGATTTCCAGCAAACCACCGGGAAATAGGAAAGAGGCTGAAACAAATTCCCCCTACATTTCAGAATGAAAATCACCCTGCCCTCACCTTGATTTCATATTTCTAGCCTTCAGAAATGCAAGAAAATAAATTTCTGTCATTTTAAGTAGTATAGTTTCTAGTAGTTTGGCTGGGCAGCCCTAGCAAACTGACATACACCTTTGGGTATATATTAAAAATAAATTTTGTTGTAACTGGGGTTTAAATTAGGTTTGGTTCAAAGTAGAGTATGATGATATCCAACACTTAAGTCAATGTTAGCTAAAGAAATGCTGTAATCTTCTGATTGTTTATATTTATAGAAATAAAGACTATATGTTTGAACATAATTCTTCAATATTCTATTCAGTGATTTTAAATTAAATACCTCTTAAAAATAATATCTACTTATTTTTTATAAATTTGTTCGCTTTCAGTCTTTATGTATTTTTATTTATTTTTAAAGATTTTATTTATTTATTTGAGAGAGTGTACTCATGTGTGAGAGAGCACAGGTGGATGGGGAGGGGCAAAGAAAGAGTGAGAAGCAGACTCCTCACTGAGCAGGGGGCCTGAGCAGGGGGCCTGAGGAGGGCTCAATCCCAGGACCCTGGGACTATGACCTGAGCTGAAGGCATGAAGGCAGATGCTTAACCAATGAGCCACCCAGGCACCACCTGTCTTTATGTATCTTTAAAAGAGTTTGCTTTACTCCTGGAGTTATCATGCCATGTAATCTATTACACTTTTAATATGAACCTCTCCATTACAGGGAATGAGGTAGGAAAGTCTAATTTCTAAATTAGAAGTTAACAAGAGAATAAAACTAGAAGTTACAATCATTTGAGAAAATGATCAGACAGTGTCTTATAAACCTGAATAGACCCCTGCCATATGACCTCACAATTGCACTTTGGTATTTACCCAAAGACATAACAATGTGTCTATAGAAACTTGTCAAGAAAAAGCTCATTGTAAGATAAAACAAAACAAAACCTACAAACAAAAATGTTCATAGCAGATTCAAGCAAAATAAATAAAAATTGAAAACTTCCCAAGTTGCCATCAACAGAATGGACTAAAAAAAGGGGGGGGGGCAGTGAGAGTTAAATTTTGTTTTTGTTTTTGTTTGTGTTTGTGTTTATTTCTTTTCAGCCTAACAGTGTTCATTGTTTTTGCACCACCCCCAGTGCTCCATGCAATATGTGCCCTCCTTAATACCCACCACCTGGCTCCCCCAACCTCCCACCCCCTGAGCCTTCAAAACCCTCAGGTTGTTTTTCAGAGTCCATAGCCTCCCATGGTTCACCTCCCCTTCCAATTTCCCTCAACTCCTTTCTCCTCTCCATCTCCCCATGTCCTCCATGTTATTTGTTATGCTCCATAAATAAGTGAAACCATATGATAATTGACTCTCTCTGCTTGACTTATTTCACTCAGCATAATCTCTTCCAGTCCCGTCCATGTTGCTACAAAAGTTGGGTATTCATCCCTTCTGATGGAGGCATAATACTCCATAGTGTACATAGACCACATTTGTCCGTTGAAGGGCATCTTTGTTCTTTCCACAGTTTGGCAACCATGGCCATTTCTGCTATAAACACTGGGGTACAGATGGCCCTTCTTTTCACTACATCTGTATCTTTGGGGATAAATACCTAGTAGTGCAATTGCAGGGTCATAGGGAAGCTCTATTTTTAATTTCTTGAGGAATCTCCACACTGTTCTCCAAAGTGGCTGCACCAACTTGCATTCCCACCAACAGTGTAAGAGGGTTTCCCTTTCTCCACATCCTCTCCAACACACGTTGTTTCCTGTCTTGCTAATTTTGGCCATTCTAACTGGTGTAAGGTGGTATCTCAATGTGGTTTTAATTTGAATCTCCCTGAGGGCTAGTGATGATGAACATTTTTCATGTGTCTGATAGCCATTTGTATGTCTTCATTGGAGAAGTGTCTGTTCATATCTTCAGCCCATTTTTTGATATGATTATCTGTTTTGTGTGTGTTGAATTTTAGAAATTCTTTATAGATCCTGGATATCAACCTTTTGTCTGTACTGTCATTTGCAAATATCTTCTCCCATTCCGTGGATTGCCTCTTTGTTTTGTTGACTGTTTCCTTTGCTGTGCAGAAGCTTTTTATCTTGATGAAGTCCCAAAGGTTCATTTTCGCTTTTGTTTCCTTTGCCTTTGGAGACATACCTTGAAAGAAGTTGCTGTGGCTGATATCAAAGAGGTTACTGCCTATGTTCTCCTCTAGGATTCTGATGGATTCCTGTCTCACATTGAGGTCTTTCATCCATTTCGAGTTTGTCTTTGTATACGGTTTAAGAGAATGGTCGAGTTTCATTCTTCTACATACAGCTGTCCAATTTTCCCAGCACCATTTATTGAAGAGACTGTCTATTTTCCACTGTATATTTTTTCCTGCTTTGTTGAAGATTATTTGACCATAGAGTTGAGGGTCTATATCTGGGCTCTCTGCTCTGTTCCACTGGTCTATGTGTCTGTTTTTATGCCAGTACCATGCTGTCTTGGTGATAGCTTTGTAGTAAAGCTTGAAATCAGGTAACGTGATGCCGCCTGTTTTATTTTTGTTTTTCAACATTTCCTTAGCACTTCGGGGTCTCTTCTGATTCCATACAAATTTTAGGATTATTTGCTCCAGCTCTTTGAAAAATACTAGTGGAATTTTGATCGGGATGGCATTAAAATTATAGATTGCTCTAGGCAGTATAGACATTTTAACAATGTTTATTCTTCCGATCCAAGAGCATGTAATGGTCTTCCATCTTTTTGTGTCTTCTTCAATTTCTTTCATGAGTGTTCTATAGTTCCTCAAGTACAGATCCTTTACCTCTACGGTTAGGTTTATTCCCAGTAATCTTATGGTTCTTGGTGCTATAGTAAATGGAATCGATTCTCTAATTTTCCTTTCTGTATTTTCATTGGTAGTGTATAAGAAAGCCACTGATTTCTGTACATTGACTTTGTATCCTGCCACGTTGCTGAATTGCTGTATGAGTTCTAGTAGTTCGGGGGTGGAGTCTTTTGGGGTTTCTATATAAAGAATCATGTCATCTGCGAAGACAGAGAGTTTGATTTCTTCATTGCCAATTTGGATACCTTTTATTTCTCTTTGTTGTCTGATTGCTGTTGCTAGGACTTCTAATACTATCTTGAACAAGAGTGGTGAGAATGGGCATCCTTGTCGTGTTTTTCCCATTGAGGATGATATTTGCTGTGGGTCTTCCATAGATAGATCTTATGAAGTTTGGGAATGTTCCCTCTATACCTATACTTTAAGGTATTTTAATCAGGAATGGATACTGGATCTTGTCAAATGCTTTTTCTGCATCAATTGAGAGGAACATGTGGTTCTTCTCTCTTCTCTTATTGATTTGTTCTATCACATTGATTGATTTGCAAAAGTTGAACCATCCTTGTAAGCCAGAGAAGAATCCCACCTGGTCATGGTGTAATGTTTTTAATGTGCTATTGGATTCTGTTTGCTAGGATCTTGTTGAGAATCTTAGCATCCATATTCATCGGTGATACTGGTCTGAAATTCTCCTTTTTGGTGTGGTCTTTACCTGTTTGGGGGATCAGGATAATGCTGGCTTCATAAAAAGAGTCTGGAAGTTTTCCTTCTGCTTCAATTTTTTGAAACAGCTTCAGGAGAATAGGTGTTATTTCTTCTTTGAAAGTTTGGTAGAATTCCCCAGGGAATCTGTCAGGTCCTGGGCTCTTGTTTTTTGGGAGGTTTTTGATCACTGCTTCAATCTCATTACTAGATATCAGTCTATTCAGGTTGTCAATTTCTTCCTGGTTCAATTTTGGGAGTTTATAGTTTTCCAGGAATGCATCCATTTCTATAGTTTTCCAGGAATGCATCCATTTCATTTCAACGCTTATCAGCATATAACTGTTGATAATAACTTCTGATGATTGTTTCTACTTCCTTGGTGTTAGTTGTGATCTCTCCCTTTTTGTTCATAATTTTATTAATTTGAGCTTTCTCTCTTTTCTTTTGGATTAGTGTGGCCAATGGCTTATCAATCTTATTCTTTCAAAAAACCAGATTCTCGTTTCATTGATACATTCTACTATATCTCTAGTTTCTACCTCATTGATCTCTGCTCTAATCTTGATTATTTCTCTTCTTATGTGTGGAGTTTGTTTGATTTGTTGTTGATTCTCCAGTTCTTTAAGGTGTAGAGACAGCTGGTGTATTCTGGATTTTTCAATTTTTTTGAGGGAGGCTTGGATGGCTATGTATTTCCCCCTTAGCACCGCCTTTGCTGTATCCCATAGGTTTTGGACCAAAGTGTCTTCATTCTCATTGGTTTCCATGAATTGTTTAAGTTCTTCTTTGATCTCCTGGTTGATCCAAGCATTTTTAAGCAAGGTGGTCTTTAGCTTCAGGTGTTTGAGTTCCTTCCAAACTTTTCCTTGTGATTGAGCTCCAGTTTCAAAGCATTGTGATCTGAGAACATGCAGGGATTAATCTCAGTCTTTTGGTATTGGTTGAGTCCTGATTTGTGACCCTGTATGGGGTCTATTCTGGAGAAGGTTCCATGTGCACTTGAGAAGAATGAGTATTCTTTTGTTTTAGGGTGAAATGTTCTAGTGAGAGTTAAATTTACATATTTATATTTATATATGGAAACTGTTCAGCAACAACTATGAAGAAGTTATCAAGTAAACATAGTTACAAGGCAAATCTCAGAAAATACATGCTAAATGAAGGGAGGCTACACCAAAGAATACATGCAGTGTGGCTTCATTTATATGGGTTTCTAAAAGAGATGAAATTAATCAGGATGAAGTGTTGCCTTTGGGGTTGGTTGGGGAACTAACTATCAGAAAACAAGTATTTTCTTGTGTGAGGGTAATGTTCTCTATCTTAAAATGTGATTTAATTACTCAGGCTTATACAGTTCTCAGAATTCATGAAGTGATACACTTTAATTTTGGGCATTTTATTATATGGGTATTTTATTTTTAAATAAATCATATACTATTAATGCACCCCTATGTTTATAGTGACATTATTTATAATAGCCAAGATATGGAAGCTGCCCAAGTGTCCATCAATAGATAAATGGACAAGGAAGAGGTAGTATAAATATATATATACAATGGAATATTACTCACCCATCAAAAAATGGAATCTTACCCTTTGCAACAATTTAGATGGAGCTAAAGAATATAATGTTAAGAGAAACAAGTAAGAGAAAGAGAAATACCACATGATTTCACTCATATGTGGAATTTAAGAAACAAAACAAATGAGCAAAGGAAAAGGAGAGAAGGAGAGAGAAACCAAGAATAGAATCATTTATAGAGAACAAACTGATGGTTTACCAGAACGGAGGTTGGTGAGGAAATGGGTTAAATAGATGATGGGGATTAAGGAGCACACTTGTGATGAGCACCAGGTGATGTATGGAAGTGTTGAATCACTATATTGTAAACTTGAAACTAATATAACACTGTATGTTAACTACATTGGAATTAAAATTAAAACTTAATAAAAGAAAACTTAAAAAACAACAAAAATTATAAATGAATACTGAACTTTAGGTGATGGCATACATGTGAAGGTATTAGGGAAAAGTGCACTGATGTCTACACAATTTTTAAAAATATATAAAATAATAAGGTTTGAATTATAAATAGGTGTAAAGATAAATAATAAGGCAGATGTAGTAAAATGTTAAGAGTGGAGTATGTTAATGTGGATATAGGGGTACTACAAACGTATTTTCTATTTTTACCATGTTCAAAAATTTTCATAATAAAATTATGTATGTGAAAAAAACCTCATACATATAAATGCATAGTCTCCAGAGTATGTTTTCCTAATAGTCATAATGAAAAATACTACTTCTATGTTTGAACTTTTTTAATCACATTGCTTCCTGTGCCACTCAACATAATTGTTTAACATATAAAATATTCATTGAAGTCAAAACAGAAAACCACCACTTAAAATATTGTCACTGATAGATTCTACTAGAATGTCTGCATTTATCACAAGAACTGTATATTACATACTAATGAATACAGTATTTTACATTTATAGTAGACTCATACTCACCATAATAAATTAATACTACATTGTAATAAATTTATAGGTATTAACTAGAGGATTTGGGGTGTATTGTGTAAGATACATTATATATTTCTACATTGCTTATAATTTTACTGTTATTTTATTTAACATACTACTTACTGCATTGTGGACTTTAAAGAGCTATGTGTGGAAGGACAGGATGGATAAATGCATCACATTCTAAATGATAATAAGAACCATAACTCAGCAAAAATTTTACATTAAGTAAAGGGTACACACAATTTTCAGTTTTCTACAGGAAAATCTTGACCACACTTATTTTGTTTTGGGATATTTTGAAAACAATATTCTCAGCTAAATGCTTGGGTATTATCTATTTTTTAAAAATGTGTGACACCTTAAAAAGGTTTTAAAAAATAAATTATGTGTGTACACACACACACACACATTGATAATGCATATACAGAAACTTTGAACACTTTTTCTACTGGAATAATATCTTACTTTTTAAAAAATATGATGCGGGGCGCCTGGGTGGCTCAGTGGGTTAAAGCCTCTGCCTTCGGCTCAGGTTGTGGTTCCCAGGGTCCTGGGATTGAGCCCCACATCGGGGGCTCTCTGCTCAGCAGGGAGCCTGCTTCCTCCTCTCTCTCTCTGCCTGCCTCTCTGCCTACTTGTGATCTCTATCTGTCAAATAAATAAAATCTTTAAAAAAAATAAAAAATATGATGCATTTTATTAATTATTTTTTTATTTAAATAGGTTTTTGAACATCTATTTTGTGCCTGACATATATTAGAGAGAAAAATACAAATAAAATACCAACCCTACCCTTAGTGTGGGTTTTATATCTAATTTCTCTTCAGATATAATTGCTGAAAACTTTGAATTTATATAAATCTCTAGAAGTTTACAAGATAAACAGCAAACTGTTTTTCAGTTAAAAGACATCTGGGAAGAGGGGAAAAGGTTTTTTTCACAAAGAAAATCACATAAGGACTTAGGAAGTATTTATTTATTGTCTTAAGAAAAGCTTGATTGCCTGCTTGGTCCTGTAACAGACTAACATCGGTAGTGATTTCAGTAAAAGGCCCAGTAAAAGGAAATAGGAGGAAGAGGAGACAGGGGAGGTGCTGGGGAGGAGCAGGAGGAAAAGGAGGAGCAGCAAGTGGAAAAGGTGAGGGAAGGAAGGAAGGTGGAGGAGAAGAAAAATGGCAAAATACAAAAACTCTGAGAAGTAAACACAAAGAAAGGGTTTTTTTTTCTTGCCTCCATCAAGCACAGAAGTCTTCAGTACCTGACTTTTTTGGTACCAAAATTTAGTATGAACTTTACTATTAATAGACTCTGCTAAGTATTTTTATAGCCACTGTTCAAAAGTAAACCACAGGCCCAAATGGTGTCACATAAACCAAGTCACCAAACTGGGACTTGATACCTAGGCAAGTCTCAAGTCAACCCCCTCCCTCCCCGCCGGCCCTGACACCCCCCAAATATAGTCTTTTAACTGGGTCAGTCAGGAATTTTCTGATCAGGAACACTGAGGTAATCTGTCACATGGGCCTTCACTATCCCCCAAAGGAAGATGAGACCAGCAAGATAAGACCCCCTGCCTTTCTCCGTAAAGGAAGGTGATCTTTCCTGAAACAGTTCTTTCTTTTCTTTTGCTAGTAACTTTCTTACACCACCCTCCTTCCTAGAAAAGCCTTCCATTTAGTACAGCTCCTCAGAACTCCCCTCTTAGATGGGATGTTACCCAATCCATGAATAGCTTAGTAAAGCCATTAGATCTTCAGATTCAATTTACTTAGTTGAATTTTTTTCCAGCACTTATTTGATGTTTATAATAACTTCATTGTGTTAGATTGTTATCTGTTTTATAGTTTTTTTAAAGAGGCCTTCAAGGAAGAAGGATATACCTAAAGTCACAGTGGAATTCTGAACTGATTTTCTGTAACTAGAACACTGTATTCTTTTGAAGAAACTGTTCAGTGTTGGTATTTGATTTAGTATTAAAAAAATGAAATCTATTCTTTATAAATACCCTTTGTGGTTCCATAATACCATACTGGATCTCATTCTATTAAAAGGTTCTGACTTAGTCGCTGCTAGTATAATATTCAGACAACTACCACATTATCCCAATTCTCTAATCTTTAAATTGCCCACTGATTCAAAATAAAATCAAATAACTATTTTGACCTTCATGTATAGAGCCCTAAATGGTGTGGATCTGCTAATGTGTGCAGAATTGAACAACCTGAATCTAATCAAGCTTACTAAGCTAGCTCACTTACAATCAGTAACTCAATCTAATCTCTAGATACAAGATAGCAAACGAAATGAGACCGTTTTCTAAATCAGTGGCTATAAGTATTTGAAATTTCCTCTGAAACAATAAAATGTAGGAACAAAATATTAAGAAACGACTCTTGTATATCTTTTTTTTCTTGGTGATTTTATTGTTCTTCAGTAAATTGCCCAGTTTCCAGTAAGATACAAAAGAGTCCAAAATTTCAAGAACAATTTTCTTTCTTATGCTTTATTTTACAAAGCTTGCATTAAAATAATAATAATAATAATAATATAAAGATGAGGTAGTTTAAGATCCTCAAGGAAGAGGAATTGTTGGGATAATGGGAAGAAGAGGAGAAAAGGAAAATAGAATAATGAAACAGAGGAAGGTAAAGGCTCAATTAAAAAGTAAATATAGTAGAAAACAAAACAGAAAAGAAAGGTCAATGTAGATAAAGTAGAAAAATGTTTGAGCTAAGGGTAAAATGAGGCAAGTCAAGGGCAAAGGCAGGGTCTCAAACTCACACATTGGGGCGGATGTAAAGAGAACAGTTCCTCTTTTTATGACTTTCCCCACCCCACATCCGAGAAATAAACAAAAATAAATATTTATCTTAAAAAAAAAAAGGTTAAAAGTCGATTTAAGAGTATCACCCTCACCCTGGAGACAAAGAGAATGGTCTGCTAAACGAGCATTCCTGTTGGCACTAGAAGAGGACAAGAACTAAGCACAATTCAGTCTAGCCAAGATTAACAAAACTTCTGATTTTATGGGAAGCAGAAATCCAAATTTTATGACAAATCTGAAATTGACAACTCATTCAAAAAATATTTAAGCCTACATGAATACTCTCATCACTTCATACAGAGTCAACTCCTACAAGTTGTTGGGGGGATTGGGTCCAGGGACTACCTGATTATATGCCTACTATTAAAAAGATAACAGGCAGGGGAGAAAATAGTGTTTCTAACTTTACCTCTATCTACCTGCAAAACCTGATGGACCTCGCTGTTTACTGTGTTTTTACCTAGATTCCCTTCCTGTCTGTGAGATCAGTGCATAATTCTCTATGTGTGGTCTCTGATGGGGAGCTCAATGGAACAATAAGCAGGGCAAGCTTCATGACTCTGGGATCACCAGTTGCAAAGGATTCCACACTTAGGAAGGGGCTTGATGTTTATTGAATACTCTATGACTGTTGTCTTGACATAACTAATGACTTTATGTTTTGTAAGTGAAGTTTAATTGGACAATGAATCATGAGTCAGGGGCTTAGATCTCCTGCTCACACATCGCCCTGTCTCCTGTCTCTGACCATCTCTCCATCTCTCAGGATGGGTTCTTGGTGAGCAGCTCTGTTGCTGCTGGCCAGGTACTCCACTCCAGCAGGGGCCTGGTCATAGGCATGGTGAGAATTGAGGTTAAGCGCATGAACACTGGCTAGCCTCAGGTTAGCCAGTTAACCAACTCTGAGATGCTATACTCACCCCCAAAGTATCCTGGTGCTTGAAAGGCAGGACATGAATAGAAAAAAAGAAAAAAAAAAAAAAAAAAACCACCGTGAAATTCAAGAAGGACCATAGAGAAAAGACAAGACTTTCTTCTGCCTTTTTGAATGTGTCCCATATATTTCATTTTATACGGAGCTCTGAAAACTATGTAGCTGGACCTGCTTACCAGGGTACTTTATTATTACCAGCGTGTTCTTTTTTTCATACCCCACAAACTTCTCTTCTGCTGAAAAGTAATTTCAAGCTTAAAAGAAAAGCAAAACATGAGAGTTTTTAAAAATTTAGTTAAAAGAAATGAGAGGTGATTCTTTTTCTTTTTCTTTTTAAAATTTAATTTAATTTTATTTTATTTCAGTGTTCCAAAATTCATTGTTTATGCACCACATCTAGTGCTCCATGCAATACATGCCCTCCTTAATACCTACCACCAGGCTAGGAACAGGCATTACCCTCTATACTCCAAATATGGACAGTGTGAAAACGAGTTGTGTAAGAGTCTTTGTTTTTTTTTGTTTTTTAATACAGCTTCTTTCTCACTTCGTTTCCTCACAGATAGTATGTACAAGGCAGAGCTTGATGTATTTAGACAAACCTTCAAATTCCAATTCTGCCACTTGCTAAGTGGCAAACTTGGGCAATTACTTAACCTTTCTTAGTCAGTTTCACTCTTCTGTAAAATGGTTACAATAACGGCCCAGCAGCGTTGTTCAGGTTGAAAGGTGTAACATAGAACAAGTACATAGTGTAATGCCTAGCATATAGTACAGATACACTCATGAAAAATATGCATATACGATTTTTAAGAAGTTTTATATTTTTAATATTTCAATGCTGGGTAAACTTGCTTTCTGTCGATTACAAAGAACGTAAGAATTTTAGTTGAAATGATCAGATGTCACTATCTAGTGTTTGTAAGATGTGTCCACTGAATCTGGGTGAGCCCCTCAACTGTTTAGGTGGAGGAGTTGAGATGGCAAGAGTATCTTTCAGTGGCAAGTCTGGAGATAATTTAAGGACTTCGAAACCCCTGAAGCCCAAGAAAAGTGTGAGTCTTTCATGTTCCTTTTTTTTTTTTTCCCTAGATCTAGAGAATTTCCTTGATTGTTTTGATATAAGAGAGGGTGGTTGTACACTAACCCATTCTGCATGCTTTAATAGAATTAGAATAGTGGATAATGTTTGTGATAATCCACAATTAGCAAAAGTATAATCTATATATCTATGTCACTTCTATTATGTAGTAAACAATATTTGTGAAAATACAACAGTTTGAAAATAAAATAAAATTAAATTCCAAATAAGTCACAATTTCTTTTTTCCCCCTTTTTTTGGTTTTAAGTTTTAATTTAAATTCTAATTAGTTAACATATAGTATATTATAATATAACATATAGTGTAATAATGGATAACATATGGGATGCCTGGGTGGCTCAGTTGGTTAAGCAGCTGCCTTCAGCTCAGGTCATGATCCCAGCCTCCTGGGATCCAGTCCCACATCAGATTCCTTGCTCAGCAGGTAGCCTGCTTCTCCCTCTGCCTCTGCTGCCACTCTGCCTGCCTGTGCTCTCTCTCTGACAAATAAATAAATAAAATCTTTTACAAAATAATGGCTAACATATATATTAATGGATGTATATATGTGGACATATATAACATATTTATATATTCATCAGTCCATGGACATTTGTGCTCTTTCCATAATTTGGCTATTTTTTGATAATGCTGCTATAAGCATTGGGGTGCATGTGTCCCTTAGAATCAGTACTTTTGTATCCTTTGAGTAAATACTCAGTAGCACAATGGCTGGGTCATTGGGTAGTTCTATTTTCAACTTTTTGAGGAACCTCCATACCGTCTTCCAGAGTGCCTGCACCATTTTGCATTCCCACACCAGTCTAAGAGGGTTCCCCTTTTTCTACATCCTTGTCAACACTTGATGTTTTCTGTGTTGTTAATTTTAGCCATTCTGACAGGTGTGAGGTGGTATCTCATCATGGTTTTGCTCTGTATTTCCCTGATGCTGAGTGATGTTGAGCATCTTTTCATGTGTCTGTTGACCAACTAGTCTTAACTGGATCATTTGTTTTTTGGGTGTTAAGTATGATAAGTTCTGTATATATTTTGGATACTAACTCTTTATCAGGTAAGTCATTTACAAATATTTTCTCCCATTCCATAGGCTGCTTTTTAATTTTGTTGATTATTTCCTTCACTGTGCAGAACCTTTCTATCTTGATGAAGTCCCAATAGTTCATTTTGTTTTTGTTTCCCTTGCCTCCAGCAAAGTGTCTACTATAAAGTTGCCTATAGCTGGTATCAAAGAGGTTGTTGCCTGTGCTGTCCTCTAGGATTTTGATGGTTCCTGTCTCACATTTAGGTATTTCATCAATTTTGAATTTATTTTTGTGTATGGTGTAAGAAACTGATCCAGATTTATTCTTCTGCATGTTGCTGTCCAGTTTTCCCAACACCATTTGTTGAAGACACTGTCGTTTTTCCAATGGACATTCTTTCCTGCTTTGTTAAAGATTAGTTGACCATATAGTTGTGGGTTCATTTCTGGGTTTTTTATTCTGCTCCACTGATCTATGTGTCTGTTTTTGTGCCAGTGCTATACTGTCTTGATCATTACAGCTTTGTAATATAATTTGAAGTCCAGAATTGTGATCCCTCCAGCTTTGGTTTTCTTTTTCAACATTACTTTGGCTATTTGGGGTCTTTTCTGGTTCCATAAATATATTAGGATTGCTTGTTCCAGCTGTGAAAATTGGTGGTATTTTGCTAGGGATTGCATTGAATGTGTAGATTGCTTTGGGGTAGCATAGACATTTGAACAATATTTGTTCTTCCAATCCATGAGCATGGCATGATTTTCCATGCTTTATCCACTGAGCCACACAGAGACCCCTCTCATTTATTTCTGCTCTAATATTTATTATTTCCCTTGTTTTGCTGGCTTTAGGCTTCATTAGCTGTTCATTTTCTAGCTCCTTGAGGTGTAAGGTTAGGTTGCGTATTTGAGATATTTCTTGCTCCTTCAAGTAGGCCTGTATTGCTATATACTTCCTGCTTATGACCACTTTTGGTTCATCTCAAAGATTTTGCACTGTTGTGTTTTCATTTTCATTTGTTAGCTTCTGTGTGTGTGTGTGTGTGTGTGTGTGTGTGTGTTTTCTTCTTTAGTTCCCTGGTCTGTATACCATCTATGGCACTTCAGGAGTGCTGCTGGTGTATGCTGTGTATACTCTGCTATTGTGTTTTGGCTGCTCCTTCCCTCACGTCAGTCCTCTGCAGAGGTTCTCCTTTTCTACACAGGGCAGTGTTTAGACTTATCCAGTGTGTGGTGGGTCTTAAATAGGTCTGCTCTGGTTCTCGTTAAAAGAGACCAGATCCTATTTCTACTAAAAGTGAAGCTTTGCAGCACTCTATAATCAATAGACTTGTATACATGTGTATGGTGGGGGTGGTGGGGGTGAGCTGGTCTTCTGTGGGAGGGGCCTGCTGCCGCACACTCAGGCACCCTTGCCCTAGTACAGAAACACCTGCAGAGTGCAGGGATATGGGCTTGGTGTAAGTGGCTCAGCCTCCACTGTGGGTGCTGTGCTGCTCACTTCAGTTCCTACTAGACAGGGGAGAAAAATGGTGCCTGCCCTCTTCCTTGTCTCCCAGGAGGGGAGTTAATCCCAGCCATTGTTCAGGATGCTTTCATAGAAGAGCGAACAATCTCCCTTTGTGCATCTGAGGCATCCCTTGGATCACTGCCTTCATCCTGTTTATGTCTAGGCTGTCTGCAGTGCACCTGTATTTTGTCTCAGGTGTGCTGGCTGGGTTTCAAAACTCCAAATTTTAGGGACCCAGTGCGGTATGTACTCATGTTAATCCTCTGAGGGAGGCTCCAGTGCCAGTTTGTCCCAGGAGGGTAGTCACACAAATGTGCAGTGCAGTTTGGAGTTTAGACTAAAGCACAGCAAAAAGCCAGCATCTAGGTTAGCCAGTGTCTCTCCCCCTATGCTAATGAATGGCACCTATAATCTCTTTTGTCCCAGAGAGACAATGCCACCTCTCCCAAATGCACTCCAAGAAGGGGAACTCTCTCTCCTCATGCACCCCAGGGGATCCTCAGACCACACTGTCACTCCCTGGTCTCTGCCCTCCTCTGCAGGAGCACTGCTATGACCCACTAGGTTCTACCTCAGCCACTGTGCAGACTTCTTAAACATCAGTCTTTGAGTTCTGCTTCTTGTAAAAATTCATGATAATCTGCCCCTCTTGTTTTCCCAGTCAATGGTTTTGGGGAAGTGTTTCTCTTGTGCAATCCCCTGTGCACTACTCTCCCTCTCCATCAATCTCTCTTTCTCCTCTCTCCACGATCAGGACTTCCTCCCCTCCGCAGCACCTGCAATTCTTTTCTCCCCCAAATCATGTCTCCACACCTCCTACCTTCCACCTTATGACCTCTCTTCTCCCTTTATTGTGCAGTTTGTTCTTTTCATCCTCAGATTGATTTCTTCAGTGTCCAGATGATTTGATACTCACCTTGCTGTGTTTGGGGGATGAGATAAGCATAGGGTCTCCCTATTAATCTGCCACCTTAACTTCTCCCCCATGAGCCATATTTTCTTATTGGGGTTCCTTTAAGTAGTCTCTGAGAAATCATGGAGAGTATTAACAGATGCAGCACCTAATAAATTTCGTCTTATAGTGGAAACTCACAACTTAGGTGAGAGCTGTGGAAAAAAAATTTTTTTGTTCAGGAACAAATTTTACTTGTATTAAAATTTCCAGATCCTTCTTTGAAGATCATGAAATCAGTGTCTTTAGCCTTAAGTAACATGTATCCTGCTTACTGAAAGATACTATGTAACTCAGTTGATAGCAAGTACATATATACACATAGTATATACATCTCCTGGGGCCCCTCGTTGGTTCAGTCTGTTGAGCATACAACTCTTGATTTAGGCTCAGGTTATGATCTCAGAATCAAGCTCTGTTTTGGGCTTCATGCTGAGCACAGAGTCTGCCTAAGATCCTCTTCCTTTGCCCCTCCCCTGCACGCTCTCACTCTCTCAACAGATAAATAAATCTTTAAAAACTAAGTATAGTATATACATTTACTAAAAGTATAAGCAAGTAACAAGAGAAGACAGCAAAAACCTCTAAGACAGTTAATTAAAAGTAGAACAAGTCCCATTCTTACAAACAAGAAAAGCCAAGAGAAAAATTTTAATTACTCTTTTCATGAACTTGTGAAAAGCTATGCAATTAATAGAAAACAGAGTCTATTTGTAAAGATGGGCAAAATTGTTTCATTGGTATTTATTTAATATTTGCCCTTTGACTTTGTTAACTAAATTGCATCTCAGCAAAAAAATAAAAAATAAAGATAATTAGGTTCTAATAGCCAGGATTATCAGAAATAATCATTTGATTGGGGATAAATAGTAGAAGTAAATGTTGAAAATTTATAAGTTTCAAAACATTTTCCAAATGATCTACAGCATCTATGGAAGGAGAGCTAGTACCATGAAATGGATTGCACAAATGTGAAACAAGTTTAAATCTTTATTGAAATTATAAGGACTACAGTTGGAATTAATTTCCATTGAAGTAAAGGAACAAATAACTTCTGCTTCAGTGAATTAAATCAAACTGTATTTACTCTAATTTGAATGTACGTTCTCTTGTTCTGTATCCAATAGAAACAGACAAATTTCAAGAGAGTAATAATCTTTATTGTTTCAAGAGAGTAATAATCATCACCTCCCCACCCCCTACTTTCTCACATATCATTTTTCTATTTTATTTTATTTTATTATTATTATTTTTGGCCCATTCACTCTTCATTTTCTTGTAGAGGTCATTAAAAGCTTAGCACAATAGAATAAAGTTTGTAGGATGTTTTAAGAGCACAGAATGGAATGGATAAAAATAGGAAGATAGAGAAGAGAAAGATATAAGAAATAAAGTAAGAAATGCCGGGCGCCTGGGTGGCTCAGTGGGTTAAGCCGCTGCCTTCGGCTCAGGTCATGATCTCAGGGTCCTGGGATCGAGTCCCGCATCGGGCTCTCTGCTCGGCAGGGAGCCTGCTTCCTCCTCTCTCTCTCTGCCTGCCTCTCTGCCTACTTGTAATCTCTCTCTGTCAAATAAATAAATAAAATCTTTAAAAAAAAAAAAAAAAGTAAGAAATGCCATTGAAAATTACTGGTAAAGTCAATGAAAAATATTGAATTTAAAGCCATTTGATCTCAATCTATTATGTGACAACCAGTATGGTTGAATTCACAAAATCTTCTAAAATTTGTTTGATTAAAAAATAAGGAAAATTATATTTATTTTACTTCTTTTTCAGGAGTTTGGTTTATAAAGAATATTAATGAATATGTTAACAAAAAGTTTCTCTCTTCACTGTCTCCCTCCACCAGCAACATGTGCTATCCAATAATGATGTGATATCCTTGGGAATTATAGAGCAAATATTCAACAGAGATATGGTGAAATTTAATACTTTGGAAAAATTTGGGAAAGACACTTTCTTCTAGAATCTGTTATAGTCAAGAAGAGGCAGCTTAAATGACATCCGACTTCTTTATGAAGACAACTTTGAAATGTTTCAATATAAATACAGGCATGAATTGACTGACAATTTAAAACAATGAAAAACAAAAATGATTGGAAAACTCTCAAAAAATTCTCAGTTGCCATCAGAAGATAATTTTAGAAATTATGACACAATTTAGCAGACTCCATTTACAATAACAGCAAAAAAAATCTACGAAGTATCCATGAAATAACAAAGAACATATAACATGTGTGTGCAGTTATAAAATATGACTGAAAAATTATGAAAGATTTAAAGGAAATTTTTAAAAATCCTATTTTCATGAGATTAGGAAAACAATTTAAAGATGCCTGTTCACCTGAAGTTGACCTATAGGCTCAGTGAAATTCCAATTAAGTACAAACATTCTTTCATAAACATGGAAATCTGATTTGAAAAGTGCAAATTGAAACCACAATAAAATATCACTACTATATTAGTCAGTGCAGACTGCCAAAACAAAGTATCACAGACTAAGTGTTTAGTCAACAGCAACTTATTTTCTCACATTTTTGGAGGCTGAAAGTTCAACGTCAAGGTTCCAGCATGGTTTAGCTTTTGGTGAGAACTCTTTCTGGCTTGTAGATGGCTGCCTTTTGTGTCCTCACATGTAAAAGAGAGAGAGAGAGAGAGTGCACAAGCACTCTAATTTCTGTTCTTATGATGGTACTAATGCCAATATGAAGGTCCCTTGGCTCTTGATGGACTCATCTATACCTAATTATCTCCCCAAAATCCCATTTCCATATGCCATCACATTGGAATTCAGGAGTTCAACATGTGAATTTTGAGGAAACACACTCTGATCCAGACCAACTACACAGCTATTACAATTTTTTTAATTTAAAAAGAAAGACCATCTTGCAGGATTGAAATTTTATGACTATTTTTCCTGTCATGGGAAAAGAGAAAGTTCTGGAGATCTGCTATACAGCATTCTCCTTATACTTAAAAATACTGTATTGTATAGTTACCACAAAAGGAAAGAAGTAAGAAAGAAAGAGAGGAGAAAAGAAAGAACATACCAGAATGCTGGTGAGAATGTGGAGAAATTGAAACACTCATACAGTTTGTACAACTACTTTGGTAGTTTCTTAAAATTTTAAGCATATTACTATCTTTTAATCTAGCCATTCTATTCCTAGGAATTTACTTAAGAAAAATGAAAGTATATGTCCATATAAAGACTTGCATGTGAATGTTCATTAATATTTATTTGAAATAGTCAATAACTAAGAGTAACCCAAATGTCCACCAACAGGTAAATAAATAAACTACATTATGTTAATGCAATTAAATACTACTCAGCAATTAAAAGAGTTACCTATTAATAGGGAAAACAACATAGATGAATATCATAATTATGTTGTGTGAAAAAAGTCAGACAAAAAAAGAGTTCATACTGTGTGAGTCAATCTATATAAAATCACAGAAAGAGCAAATTAATCTTTTGAAGCAGAAAGCAGACCAGTCATTGCCTATTGATAGGAGGAGGGTGTGGAGAGGGGTAAGAGGGAGAAAGGGTTTGCAAGGGAACGTTGGGTAGTGGATATATTCATTATCTTGATGGTGATGATTTCATAGGTGGATATATGTATCAGTAATTATCAAATTGTACAATTCAAATACACGTAGTTTATTATAAGTCCATCTTCCCTCAACAAAGCTGTTTTTAAAATGTATAATGATTCTCACTTCTAGGCCCGATTCCAGCTACTGAATTAGCCCTTCTCTATAAAAAGCTATAAAACAGTACATACTATTTAATAAAATACACATCAGAGATTAGCCAAAGGGAGTCCGGGGCTGTGATAGCTGAGGAATGAGAAAGAAATGAACTGACTTCTATGCTTGTTGAGGCTTTCTGTCCAGAAGTTCAACCAAAGATGCTGCACAAGGAAAGGGGGTCAAAAGCAGAGTACAGCAGCCATGCGAAAACCAAGAAAACTGAAATCAAAATTCAGGAAGGCTAGATAGATTATTATATAAAAAAGATCTCCACAGTCAAGGACATCTAAGAAATTTGCACTTGAGTCTGGCTAAATACTGAGTAGCAGATGCTCAGGGTGAGACTCCACAAGGAGAGCCAAAGAAGAACTACTGCGGAAAGAAACAACGGGGGACACTAAACTGAACAACTCTCCTAGGTGACACAGGACTCGGAGATGTTTGTGGTGCAGCCAACCACAGTGGGAATATTTCCTATAAGAACATTCAATGAAGGTTGAATGAACATTCAATGAAGGGAAGACTCAAAGAACTGAAAGAAGAAGGGAAGAATTGAAAGAACATTCAATGAAGGGAAGACAAAACCTTAAGAAAAGAATTATGCCAGCCTCAAAATAATGGATACTGTATAATCACACTAACAAATTTTAAAAACAAACCTGGAAAGAATCAAGCAAGTTGAAAATAAATTAACTGCCTGCTAGAAAAAATTCAACAGCCTCTAAAAGGAAGACAACAAAATGCAGGAACTCACAATGTACATCATGCAGGCATGAGATAACTAGAAGAATCAGGAAAATATGGCTTGTAACAAAAAAAATCAGTTATTACGAACAGATGATAGGAATAAGAGATTTAACATTCTATCACGTATATCCTGGATAAATTTAACATCAGATTAGGTACTAGATAGAAGAAAATCGTTTCACACAAATACCTAGGAATGGAATCTATCCCAAAGGAAAAACAGTGTTAAAATAAACCAATACGCATTGACTTACAAGATAATGTTCAGCCATCTAACATCGACATAATTGGAGTCTTAGAAGGGGAGGGAAGGATGGAAGAAATACTGCTTTCCCAGAGTTTAATAGGAAACAAATCCACAGATTGAAAAGCTCCGAGCACCCCTCACGTAATACACAAAGCACATAACACAAAGCACAAAAAACATACTTAGATGGCTATTTAGAATAAACACAAACAACCTAGTTAGACAAGTCCCAACGATTAATATGTTAGAGGTTCTAGTGGAAAAAGAGAACAATGTGTGTAAATAGATGAAGAAACTCATCAGAGAGATGAAAAAAATAAGAGAGGCCCCATAAGGAGTAGAGTGTAGAAGTATAAAATCCTGAAGGAGAAATGTTTCTGCCAGGGGACCCAGTCACAATGTCATTAAAGTATAAGCCACAGCTGCTGTCTGATCCTATCTCGGCAGGGACAATGGACCTGACCATCAGAAAGCAGGGCTGCTCTTAGTATAAGCAAGAAGAAGATATATGGGGCGTGGGCACTTCTAACTAGTCCTTTCCTTCCTTTGGCAATAAACAGAATATATTTGGGGCATGGGCACTTCTAACTCGTCTTTTCCTTCCTTTGGCAATAAACAGACAAGTGCAACAGCTCTGGATGAGAAAAGCAGGATGTCCAAGGACTCGGACCTTAAAGGTATGGGTCTGAGTCAAGTGACTTAGTTCACTGAGGCCAGCAGAGGTGTCAGCTGGTGTGAGGAAATTTAGAGTGGGTAAGAGAGGAAGATTATAATAAATAACAGTTGGAACCGGAGACCAGCTTCAGTGGTGAGGGCTTCTTCTCCGAAGCTCCCCTCAGGAAAAGAGGTCATTCAAAATCCTAGAGGATCGCAGCATGGGTAGCAGGGGTAAGAGGAGGTGCTATATCGTGCTTGCTGCCCAGGACCCTTTTTGGAACAAAGGATTTCGATGCTTCAGCTGTTGGGTATGCTGCTGGCAGAAAGGTCTTATCTGTTATCAAGTCAGCTGAAGAAAGTCACCTCATCGAAGGTGATATCTCCCTTCTAAGGTGGTACACATCCACTGACTGAGCAGTGTGGTGGGATAAAGGCATAAACCCTCTGCCCCATCTCAGGAAGATGCTGAAGGATCATCCCAGCTGAAGCCTTCATTAAGACTACATCCCAGGGGCGCCCGGGTGGCTCAGTGGGTTAAAGCCTCTGCCTTCGCTGGGGTCATGATCCCGGGTCCTCTTTGCTCAGCAGGGAGCCTGCTTCCTCCTCTCTCTCTGCCTGCCTCTCTGCCTACTTGTGGTCTCTGTCTGTCAAATAAATAAATAAAATCTTAAAAAAAAAAAAAAAAAAAAAAAACTACATCCCACCATTCAGCTTCTCCCTCTGTCCTACTACTTCCTTCTCCTCCCTTTCACAAGTGTCAATCATAAGAGCACGCCCTGAAAACCTTTTAAATTCTAATTCTTACTTCAGAGTTTGCTTTCCAGGGGACTTAGTTTGGCTAGAGGATACACCAAAAAAGAATGATATCTGGAAAAGACCGGCTTTTACAAATAAAGTAATAGTTAAAAATAATTTTAAAAGTTTAAAAGATGAGGGGCACCTGAGTGGCTCAGTGGGTTATGTGCCTGTCTTTAGCTGAGTTCATAATCCCAGGGTCCTGGGATTGAGCCCCGCCTTGGGCTTCCTGCTCAGCAGGGAGTCTGCTTCTCCCTCTCCTTCCGCCCCTCTCCTTGCTCATGTTTTTTTCTTGTGCTCACTTTCTCTCAAATAAATAAATAAAATCTTTAAAAATTAAAAAAAAATAAAACAGAAAGGGAATTTTTACACTAATACTTTTACTTCAGGCATAGAAACAATCTATTCTGGATTGCAACAAGAAGAGAGAAGCCCTAAAGTAAAAGCAGTTGCAATTAAATGAAAAGTTTGAACTAAATAACTATCAAATTGTTTAAGACAAAAAACAAACAAAAAGCAAAACATACAAAAAAACAGGAAACACAGCTGCACATGAAGATAAATGAAATGATCACTGACTACAGTGAATAAATTTACATAAATCTAATTTGTATACTAATTTTCAACTGTTACAATCCATCTCTTTGCAAAGGACAGAAGATAGAGATGTTTTCAGGAGTATTCGGATGCTATTAAACATAAGAAACCAAAACTGCATCTACAGATGGCAGAAGTTGTAAGTCAGACAGGAGGGTGAGCTAAAGGAAGGAAAGGAATATCATTTTAATGAGGAAAATAAAAAATAACATCACTAGTTGAAGAAACAAATGCAAGTTTGGTGTTGGGGCTGAAAAAATAGGGATATTAGTTTCTGGGATGGATATAAATTCTTGTAGAAGAAAGGCAGCTATTATCTACAAATTGATAAATAAAGATATGTAAGTATTTTATTAAGGAACGCATGTCAGAAGAAAAAAAATCACACACTAGTGTAAGACAGTGTTTTCTTTTGGTAAATGGAATTGGGAGTGGGAAGGAGGTATGTCATATGACCTTTTTTTCTTTTTTTGAAGAATTAGGATATGTAGTTTGAGAAGTTAGATGTGTGACAACCTTAGCTGAAAATACAGAAATATTTTCTAATGAACAACATTAGAATAAACTACTTTCTAGAACACTGAACTTTATGTAAGAGACATTCCAATTTCAAATTCTATGATTTGATGTGCTTTTAGCAGAAAGATTTTTAAAGAGCTGCTAGTAGATACCAAAATAGATTATTTTTAATACAATATTTAACTGCATTTTTGTAATAAGAAATCCTACAATTCTACTTTTTCTTCTCCATGTATATTTTACATTAAAATGACTTCAACTTTTAGAAATAAAACAACAAATTTAGCTGAACTCAAGGCAAAATAAAGCTTTATATTAAATTTCCATGGAAGATAATTTTGCAGGAAACCTCTTAGAGAAATCAAAGGAAAAAGAAGCTAGAAGTACATAAACAAGTTATGTGGGAGAAATTGGTTCTGTGAGGATAGATTTATTTGGTTTAGTTTTCTCTGGGTAATATCAAATACACAATATATTTTATGAGGATTTTCTTATTGTCCATACTCAGTTTGAATTCATATCTCAGAGAAAAAGATAATGTCGATTCTTTCAGATTATCCTAAACTTTGTTTTTCAACACTTTTCACATAATTGAAACATTAGTACTAAACATCCCAGTCTATGCTTGAGGGAGTAGCCACAACACATCTGAGTGACCCTTCACTGTCCCTGATGTCTGACAATACCTAGAAGTTGACCCAGAAAGGATCTCTAGAAGGGATAGCGCTGGCACCAGCTAGCCTACTTCCTTCTTGGACCACTGTAATTATTCAAACATGCCTCTCCATATAGAGCTTAATTTCTAGACCCTATAAATCCACAATATGACTTTTCTTTTTTTTTAAGATTTTTTTTTAAATTTAGTTATTTAATTGACAGAGAGAGAGATAGCAAGAGAGGGAACACAGCAGGGGGACTGGGGGAGGGAGAAGCAGGCTTCCCATGGAGCAGGGAACCCAATATGGGGCTCAATTCCAGGACCCTAGGATCATGACCTGAGCCTAAGGCACTTAACGACTGAGCCACCCAGGCACCCCAAGAATATGAATTTTCTTTCAAATATTATGTTTTTTTGGTACAATGAACTTATTATATAGTTAGATTAAGTGAGAGCTTCCAGATCTAAGACACCCACAACTAACTACATGTTACTGTATTATAATGTAATATAGTATGGTAGGTTATCTTATCTTATATGAATAAATAAATATAAATACACAACTTATCTATATAAATATAAATATATAAATAGAAAATGGAATACATTCTCTTTCAGCATCTACTCACACCATCATAAGGGTACATCTTCCTTTTAAGTGGCAGAGACTTCCTTAGGTACATTCATTATTCAGAATTATCCTTGGTTCCTGTTACTAGTGGTTTTTAGGTTTCTGTTCATTACGGCTCTCAAGAGATGAGACTGCTAGTTTTATCTCTGACTTTTACTTCTATGGTCTTACATTTTGGCCATAGTGTTAGTTAGTGATCAACTAACTACTAACATGTTTTCCATCAGTGCTTTTTCCTACTCTCCCCATTTTGCCTGGGATTTCAACTTCTATCATCTGACCCCTACTTTTCAAGATGAAACAGATACCTACTCCTCGTACAAAACTCAGGTTAAATATTTTCTGCAAGGAAGCTGTTTTGATCCACAGCAGATAGTATTCAGAACTCCTTTGTGCTCCCACTGAAGCCCACACAGGCATCTAGCAAGGAAGAACTTATTACCGACTCTATATTATTTTCTATTTCTTCATATACCAAATCATTCTGCACAATGCCAGGCCCATCTTGCCACAGTGCAATTCTGATTGTATCATTTCCCTTCATAATTCCTTTTACGATAACATTCAAAGGATTTAGTACATTTAGCCTGGAATATAAGGTTCTTCATGATCTGATCCCAGAATATTTTTTCAGCATTAGCATTACCATTACACACTTTCCCATATTGTTGCAACAAGCCACAAAAACTTTCCACTTAGTCTCTCAGAGAGGCAGTGGGTGATTCTTTCATATCATTTAGAGCTAAGCTCAAATATCATGTCTTCAGAGAGGCATTTATCAACTCCTATATAAAATGGCTTTTCCCATCATTCATTTCCTGGCTCTGAATTCACTTAGTATTTATTGTTGTAAAGAATGGTGATGTTTAGTTATTTTCCTGGCTTCTTCCATTATAAAATAAGTTTAATGATGGTAGGGTTATTTTTTCTTGTTTTCTCTCTATTCCTAATACCCAAAATAATGTCTTTTCTTTTTTCTTAAGTGAGTGAATAAATGAATGTTTACTTAGTGAGTGAATATGTCTGTTTGTTACCTAGGAAACTCATTACTCAGCATCTTGCATTTCCCCTTCTTTCCATTGAGTATCTGAAAACTATAAAGAACCGAGTGATCATCTCTCTCAAAATGTTGAATATTTTAAGATTCAATCAGCAATAAACTTTAAAACGAAACTATCCACCCTAGTTTCAAAAAGAAAAAAAATGTCAATCCCATAAAGTAGCAATGTTGTAACTTCACAATACATAGAATTTTGCTTTATGGAAAACCTGCCGCATGGTCCTTATCATTTCTCTTTCCGCCATAAAGCTCTACACTGGTCTGATCCAGTCCATGTTCCCACCACTACAAGACCTCCTTTATCACACCTTCCACAAAATCCACTCATGCTTCTCCTTGCCCTTCCCAGCTTGGTGAAAGAAACTAGTCTGATAACCTTATTTGAGCAGAAAGGTTTGATGTCTAATAATGGCTTGATTCCTCTTGCTCGGAGGTTTGTATTTGTTTCAAACAATCAAAATCAAACCCCCCAAATGAGTAAATAATATGCAAGAAATAGGTTGTAATCCTTAGTAAGGAGAGATACTACTTTTCTTTCAGCTTTTCAAATTATGTCACATAAAAAAGTTCTTTGCATAATGATGATCGAGATTAGCAAATTTAAAGAAAAAAAAGTACTAAAACACATTTCCTTTTAATCCTATCTATTAATAGTCAATGTTTTCATGGCAATGAAACATAACTAAAATTTATTGAGAACTTAACATGTATCAAACACTGTGCTTTTCAAGCATTATTTTATTTTGCCTGCATAGTAATACTGCAAAAAAAAAAAAAACACTTCTTTTTAATTTTTTTTTTTAAGATTTTGTTTATTTATTTGCCAGAGAGAGAAAGGCAGAGAAATCAAGCAGGAAGAGTGGCAGGTAGAGGGAGAAGCAGACTCCTGGCTGAGCAGGGAGCCCGACCCGGGGACTCGATCCCAAGACCCTAGGATCATGACCTGAGACAAAGGCAGATACTTAACTGACTGAACCACCCGGTACTGCAGGGAGCTAATTCTGTATATTAAAGCAATCACATTAAATTCGCTCCTGGCATGGTCTTTGAGCCATCTTGGTATTATCTCTTGCTGTTTCTGAGTTGCCTTCGACCAAAAATTTCTATGCAGAGAGGACAAGACCTTAAGAGCACTGCCATCTCTCTTCCCATTCCAGATTGCCTTTAGGTTGAGAGGAGTCTTTCCCTAAGTCATGGCGTCTTGTTGCTTCCGATTATAAAAAATCCTGAGGTCGGAAAGTTTATATCTCATAATATGATTATGCTTTCATTATTTGTTGTATGACATTTTACAACTTCTAAACATTTGTATCTGACGTGAAAAGAGAACAGATAGATGAACATACAATCTTATATAAATGACAATTATAAATATTCCTTATTCTGGTAGCATTTATTGAGGGACTAATAAAAGAGGAGAAAAATCATGGTAAATGAGAAAATATAGAAGTGAAGTAGTAGAACAAAATATTAGGATCCCATATCAATTTTTGCATAATGAATTTAGAAACAGTATGGTTGGTCATAATAAAAGATTAATGGAAAGAAGCAGCATGGCCCAATATCAATATTATTAGAGAGGCTGAAGGATTGAATTAACAAAGGTGAAACTTATAACTCTCCATCTTTACGTTTCTATGGAGGTTTTCGGCTGTAAACACTTTTACGTGGGAAGAATCGTGTTGTTATAGGACTATAATTTCAGTTTGCTTCAATAATGTGATGTAGCCTCCAAACTGATGCAAGTCCAGCTTCATGCAGATTCTTTTCTCTGTTAATCCTTTGGTTCCCTCTTCCTTTTTAATTTTTTTTAAAGATTTTATTTGTTTATTTAGTTGACAGAGAGAGAGAGAGAGAGAGAACACAAGCAGGGGGAGCAGGAGAGGGAGAAGCAGGCTTCCCTCCAAGCAGGGAGCCTGGTGCGGGACTCTGTCCCATGACCCTAGGATGATGACCTGAGCCAAAGGTAGATGCTTTATCGACTGAGCCACCCACGTGCCCCTGGTTCCCTCTTTCTTCATGGGTTGGATTTATCCTAATGCTAGCCTTCTTCAGAGTAGCAAACTACTGCAGGGGGCTACATGTTTTATTATCCCTGTCAAGTGAGGGCAAAATGTGCCTTTTCTTCCAACTATAAAACTAAGGCCAAGTATTCACTTTGATTAAAAATCCCTGAAGAAAAAAAATCACACGTTTGTTTAAACCAATAGTCTTAAAGTCTTCAGGAGAGATTATTGACCCAGATAGTAAACACACATCAGTACAGAGAAGTGAATATGAATTCAGATTTTAGTGTCAGGCCGCTTCGGATCAAGCTTTGACTCTGTCTTTAGCAGTTCTGTAACCTTGTGCAAGTTACTGTACATATGCATCAAGTCCTCATCTGTAAAATGAGGATAATAGTAGCTACCCCAAAGATTATATTATACAAATTTTGTGTCGTTAAAACAAATATACAAAATCTTTAATAACATATCTAGTTATCAAACTCTATTTATTATGTATATTCTATGTTAATCCATATACATGAACAGATAAATAGTATATGTGCTGACGAAGCGAGCACTGAACAGATAAATAGTAATTACGTTAATATAATTATATGTATACATAGTCATGATACATGTTATACAGTGTACATAGATATATGATACATCTATATGTACATGTAATCATGATTTTCCAGATTGCAGATGAGTTGACTTTTTATTGGTAAAGAAATGCTTTTTATAAACATATTTTGTTTTAGTTTCTTCCATTCAAATAAATCTGAGTCAATTCTAATTATAATTAAAGGATAATTCTAATTATAATTAAAGGATATGAGAGATTTGATACTATTTATGAATATCAGAGTTGTGAATACATTTGAAAAAAGTATACTTTTGAGATGTCTGGGTGGCTCAGTGGGTTAAAGCCTCTGCCTTCGGCTTGGGTCATGATCCCAGGGTCCTGGGATTGAGCCCCACATGGGGCTCTCTGCTCAGCAGGGAGCCTGCTTCCTCCTCTCTCTCTGCCTGCCTCTGCCTACTTGTGATCTCTGTCTGTCAAATAAATAATAAAATCTTACAAAAAAGTATACTTTTATTTCAAGTTCTCGGATACATATTTTAAAATTCCAACTGTTTAATTCTAACAATGTTATTTCTAACTACAGAGGCTGAAGAATTATGTAAAATAATAATGAAGAAATAATAAAGAAATTACTGTCTTATTGCTTTTACTTTTTGTATCTGTGAATGGTAAAAAACATGACTGATAAGATAATATAACTTGTCTCTCTCTCTCTAAAGTCCCTTGAATTTAGGGTAAATGATCATAATCTCCTATATTTTAATGGCCCATTTGATTTTTCTTATCTTTTTAATCTAATTTTGTTACAGATTAATATGGCACAGGTTTAATATATTCCATCTTTATTTTTTTTAAATAAGATTAAGGGAGTGGTAATATGAAAAAACCAACAGCTCCTTAGGATTATAAAATTATGAAGGCGATTTTCAATATGCAATAGGCAAAGTAAAAAATAAGTATGTGAAGCAATGATAATATACTTTATATAGTTCAAGAAACTTATAACATTCTTATAGGTGTTATATTTCAGGTTATTGCTCAAAGGAATTTCACAGCAATGAAAAAAAATGCAATTGAATTTATAATATATCCTTTTTCTATCTTTACTTATTAAAATTACCTAAAAATAAATTTTTCATTCCATTCTGACAGAAACATGTCCAATTAAAATTGTTAATACTTTTACAATCCCTTTCATACCAATTTGATATCTGAAATCAAAGACTACTGACACCCAACCTTATTTATTAGTCTAAATGAATCAACACAGTGTTATGCCCAGTACATATATTTCTATAAATAATATAGGAATCAGTAGAAGACAAAATACTGTATTTGAGTTCAGACAATGATAAATTTCTTGTATAAACCTCTACTAATCAAGAAAAAAACTGGGAAAAATATTGACTTCAATTAGTTTTATTCTTTAGTTGATTTATCACTGGAAACAATTTCTTTCCTTGTAATTGAATACAGTAATTTAAATCAAGTATGTTGTCACAAACTCATTGATCTTTTCTTAACTAGCAAGATAAATTTCTATAGTTAAAAACAAAATACAGTTTTTTCTTGTAAAGTTGGTTACATATTGCTCTTTTATTTCAGCTAAGCATCTCACAAATCCTGCAGTTTCTACGGGTGGCAAAAGAGTGGTTGATGTCTCTGTGTGATCTATCTAGATAGAAAGTAAACACATATACTCTATTAAGAGCCAGAAGCATATTTGCCTTCATTATGATATGGTTTCTGATGTATATTTTCATGTTCTTAACATTCCCCCATTCTTTTTGTGCATCTTAGTTACTAGCTGGTTATGATATATTTTGCATTCATTTTATCATATCATGTTTGATTTTGATATTTTTTTATTTCTTTTTTGTTCATTTATTTATTTTTAAATATTTAATTTATTCATTGGAGAGAGCAAGACAGAGATGGTGAGAGAAGACAGGAACAGGGAGCCCGATGTGGGCTTCCCTGGATGGTGACCTGAGCCGATGGCAGTGGCTTAAACAACTGAGCCACCTGGGCACCCTCCCTTTTGTTTTCAATCACTTTTAGTTGTACATTTTATTGCAAAACATATTATTTAAACCCAGGAATAGGGGCACCTGGGTGGCTAAGGTGGTTAAGCATCAGCCTGCAGCTCAAGTCATGATCTCTAGGTCCTGGTGTGGAGCCCCATATTTGGCTCCCTGCCTAGCAGGGAATCTACTTCTCCCTTTGCCTCTCCCCACTGGTCATGCTGTCTCTCTCTTAAATGAATAAATAAAATCTTTAAGAAAACAAACAAACAAACAAAACCAGGAATAATTAGAGCATATTTCAAATACGCCACTTCATTAAGTGTGTATTCTAAAGGGAGGATTATACAAGCAACATAGTAATGTACCATTTAGAATAATCTAATTTTATAATAGAAGGTAAAGTGGTAAGAATATAAATACTTTGGTAACTAATCCATAAAGAAACAAACGTTTTGTTTTGTTTTTCTACCTCTGCAAAGCAAAATAGGAATATGGTCATTAATTCTTTTCTAGAAACATTTGTTCTCTGCCCCAGATTTATGTCTGGCCGTTTACTTGGTTTGTATCATTCTCAAGAGATATGGCTTATTAGAGCCACTCAATGGAAGTCATAGAAATCTAATGGCAATTGTTTGTTTTTTTTCCCAAAGAGCTACTTTCTAATGATTATTATTTAACTCTGCAGTATTAAAATGATACATTCAGTTCTAGATGAGAGTTTTTAAAAATTATTTCAGCTATGTTGATACCTGTTATAGAATAAATGTCAAATTTTCTGACCTATAGTAGATATTTAGAAGCAGATCAATTGTTTTAATATAAGTGTTGCCTAATTCACTGATGCTTCACACAAGCATGAATAACAATTTGAATCTACCAGATCAATACCATTCATGTTTATTTGTAGTAGCAGACATTCAAACATAGACATTTATTTTGTTGATACTTTAAATTCAATTATCTCTAACATAATTTAGTTCATAGTAGCTGTTAATATTGAGCATTATAAAAGGTTGTTTTTCCTTCCCTGTAGCCATGTATTGGTCCCTTCCATTTCTTTTCATATGAAGTTCTCATTAATCATTACGCACTTCAGTGACATAAAAAACAAGTATTTATTTAAGAATTACTATAGCTTTGTGATATAGGACACAAGAAATCCTTAATCAAATGCACACATAAATGTACAGTGGAATACTGGCAGAAGTTTCCAGTTCTAACTGTGCAGTTAAATAGGACTGTGATTTAACCTGGCTTTATCTCTTTGTCTCTGGGATGGGGCACATCCAAACCTCTCTGTAGCTCAGTTTATTTATCTGCAAAATGGGTAAGGTGGAAAGGCCTAAGGGAGGTACGGGTATTAAAAGCAAAAATCACGGGGCTTTTTTTGCAGTTCTTTTGATTCTATTACCTTCAAGGGAACTACATTCTTGGGGTCAAATGGTGTGATGAGCATTGCATGGGTTTTGAAATTAGGAAGAACATTTTACCTCTGCTAATTGACATGTGACTTTGAGCAAATTGTATTTCCAACATGACTCTGCTTATTATTTATAAAGATGAAGTTATTTATAATTTATAATATATTTATACTTATAATTTATGTTATATATTAAATATTTATATTTATATATTAATTAATATATATTATATATAATATTTATATTTATAATATATTTATATTATTATTTATAAAGATGAAGATACTTTTATATAATATTGTTGAAGGGTTACATGAGATAAATCATATCTTTTCATTGCAACTAGCCTGTAAGTATGAACTTACTGGCCACTAACTCAGCCACTTAGCTTTAGAAAAGAATCATAAAGATTTAAATCCATTAGACTGGACGCTGGGTGGCTCAGTGGGTTAAAGCCTTTGCCTTCTACTTGGGTCATGATCCCAGTGTCCTGGGAAGGAGCCCCACATCGGGCTCTCTGCTCAGCAGGGAGCCTGCTTCCTCCTCTCTCTCTGCCTGCCTCTCTGCCTACTTGTGATCTCTGTCAAATAAATAAATAAAATATTAAAAAAATTAGTAAATCCACTAGACTTTGTAATAAAATAGTAAAATTTGTATTACAGAAGAGGCAGGTGAAATTACTAAAGAGTATATAACTCTTTTTTAATTTTAAAGCAAACATAGGTCATATTTTATGTCACAAAGGAAAACTGTTCTGTTTGTAGACCAAATTTATCCAATCATTAATTAAAAAAGAAAATCACTTGAACTTTTACATCTCTGAAAGTGGGCAAATATTGTACCAGTTGTGCTTCTCCAAACTACAGCAAAAAATTTAACAGAATATGAACAATAAGAGGTAAAAGCAGTCAATGATTAAAGGTCAAATATTTTAACTAACTCCAAAGCCTCTCTAAGAGTTCTACCTTATTTCGTTTAAGCAAGAGCAACAAAAATAAGGTAGTAAAATAGTTAAGAAGGATAATTTAGACAAGCTTTATTTTAATGTCAGGAAGTACTTTTGTACAACTTCCTCAAATATCAGAACACTTTTTAGTGAGTTCAGCCTCCCTTTTTTAGTATTTTTCTTAAAATAGCTAGAGTCATATCATTAGAATGTAAATGTAATGTTATGTATGTACAGTTATGTAAACAGTAAGATACAAACATTTAAGTACTAATGCAAAGAGACTGTAAAAAATGCTCTTATCATTTTTTAATCTATTTACAATAAATCATAATACACTTTGACCATCACCTTAAGGTCCTACTATGCCCCATACTAGGGGCCCATTGCCCACAAAGTGTTACCTCCACAGATGTGCAGGACTGGAAGATTTATATCAAGTAAAGGACAAGGCTCTTTTTCTGTAAGTTCTCCATTTATTATCTGCCTCAACTAGCTTGTTAAAATTGAAGATACTTTTGCCTTTGACCATCTATTAATTTAGGGCACAGTGCTGTGATAGGGAGAATCAGGAAGGACTAAGAGGAAATCTTTAGCGAGATTTTGTTGTTTATGGAAAGATCCTGCAGGTGGAAATTGTGGGTGATGTTTGAAACTGTTTGTTGCTCAGTTTTATTGCCCACATCACCATCCCTTTACTAACGAGAAGAACCTGCAATAGGAAGACCTTTCTGGGAGTCTGCTTATATCTGTGTTCTGGACCGTTCGGGTAGGTGCATGGACTTTCCCCAAATTCTTGATCATCTTAGCAACTCATGCAGCTCTTCTGAAATTTAACAACCAGTGACATCCGCTAAAATTTTATAAGACACTCAAGTTCACCACTTCAAAGAATGAACTTGGCATGAACACTAACTGCCACAATTCAGAAATGCGAGATTGAATTTAGAGGCTTTATCATCAGAGAAGTCCTAAAAAGTTTTGGCTTTCTCTGGAGGTATTTCTGGAATTTTTTTTTTACTGAGAAAATTCAAGGTACAATTTTAAGGTATAAGTTTTGCTGATATTTCTCTGGAACTTAGTAGAAAATGTATATGTATGCTTTTGTGTGCATATATTTACATTTATTTTAAATGAGCAGTTCTACCTGCATATTCTAACATTCTAAATGATGTACTTTTAAATACATCACCAGATAAAACTAATCATGCCTTAAGAAAGCCTAAAACACCGTTACAAATAACATATTGTACACAATGAATTATACATTTAAAAGATCTATTCATTTGAAAGCTTTTCTAAGTCAGTTTCTATTTAACCACTCCAAAATATTGCCATTCAGGCCATTTGCTTAGCTGTTTTTGCTTAGCTTTTTTTCTAAGACACATTTCACATTTTCCATGCTGTTGTTAGAAACTGTGTAAGATGAAATAGGAAGAGAGCAGATAGTATTTATCAAAGATGCTTACATTTGTGCAGGTAGAGTACCACATACGAAAGTACTTAAGTTTACCTTCAAAATAAGGAAAACTAATCATCCATACTCAGAATTGCTCTGGAGAATAAATGAAATATTGTACATAAAGGATCTGGAAGAATAACTGTCACAAAAATGCTCAGTAAAAACTAGCCATTAAATAAAATCTTAAAAAAAAAAAAAAGAAAAAAGCTTTAGGGCGCCTGGGTGGCTCAGTGGCTTAAAGCCTCTGCCTTCGGCTCAGGTCATGATCCCAGGGTCCTGGGATCGAGCCCCGCATTGGGCTCTCTGCTCAGCCTGCTTCTCCCCACTCTCTGCCTACTTGTGATTTCTGTCTGTCAAATGAATGAATAAAATCTTAAAACAAAACAAAACAAAAAAAACTAGCCATTATTATCATTATTAAGTTTCATCCAGTAGTGCCTAAAACATGTTGCTGTTTAACAATAAACTGTTTTATTGTTGCTTTTAATAAAGGCCATATCATTGTCTATATTTACATGGCATTTCCCATGCTTATCTGTATGACTAATTCTATATTCTAGGTTTATCTATACACATACACATAATGAATATCAATGGTTAAAAAACTTTTTGGAAAACTATTTTTTTAATTAGGGACAACTGTATGTGTAAGAGTATGTGCATTTGAGTGTGATTGTATTTAACTGTATGACTTTGTAAAACACGTTTAAATAAGATATTAATAATTAGTCCAGTTAGTGACTGTTACAGCAGTTAATCAGGATCATTTCTTGAGCACTGACTTTGAAATAATTTGCACTTTTGTTTTACTCCTAAAAACACCAGTCACCCTCGTCCCTTTCCTCATTTTCTTCTCCTTAGCCCCGCAACCTATTGTACCTTTTGTAGCAGCTTTCTTAATGCTATTTCTTGCTTATTTATTATCAGTTTTAGGCGCCATATATTGATTACTCACTAGGACAGTAAAGAACTGAGCGCTCTTCCCTTGTACTCTAACTATACATGCACAAACTTCCTACAACTCTTTACATCTCATTTAATTGCATTGTAATGTAAGCTAAATGAAAACCTGAATTTTGACAATATAGATGCTTTTGATACCACAGTTATATATTCAATGATGATTTATTTTCATATTTCATATAACTTGGTTTTTCTTCACAGTAACTTTGCTTGAACTCCTAATATTTATTTTATGGTTTTTATTATTTTTATTGTTATTATTGTTATTTTTTGTTGTTATTAGTTATTCACCTTAAACATTCACCTCTTCTCTTAATATGATCAGACACAATAGGTATTCAATTGATTTTCTTCTTTTTTTTTTTAAGATTTTATTTATTTATTTGACAGACAGAGATCACAAGTAGGCAGAGAGGCAGGCAGAGAGAGAGGAGGAAGCAGGCTCCCTGCTGAGCAGAGAACCCAATATGAGGCTTGATCCCAGGACCCTGGGACCATGACCTGAGCCGAAGGCAGAGGCTTTAACCCACTGAGCCACCCAGGCACCCCTTGATTTCCTCTTTTGAAGAAATTTCTCAGAAAGTCTCCTGATATGTTTAGATTTGGCCTGCTGTATGTCTGGCACACCCATTATCCTATTTCCCCTGTACCATTATCTGGGGGATGCCTGTTGCCTTCCTTATTACTTAAATCTCTCATTTCTTATTGGTGTGTGTGTGTGGGGGGGTGAGTGTGTGTGTGTGTGTGTGTGTGTGTGTGTGTGTATTTCTTCTTCCTCCTCCTCCTTCTTCTTCTTCTTCTGCTTCTGCTTCTGCTTCTTCTCCCCTGTTTTGGTGAAGGACATTCTTTAGCAGCTTCCTGAGAAATGTTGCATGAAAACTAATGCTTTGAGACCTTGAATGCCTAATGAGATATTTAGTCAATCTCCATATTGGGTGGATACTTTGGACATAGAATTCTAGACTGGAAATTATTTCTCCTCAGGAAGTTTTGGCCAATAATACTTACTTATAATTTTTGACATGGAACAAATTAATCTTTGGTGTCATGCAATAGCCTCATATTTGTAGAGCTGGGCCCTCTTTCGATCTTCTTCATCAACTTGCTCTGTTCTTTCCTCCAAAAACATTTACCAACTAAATTTCTGTGGGCATTTTTGCCTTTAACGATTGTGGTTTGTGAAAGCATCTGAATTTGATAGAAACTAAGTGCCGGTCAAAAATCCCAATCCAGTCTAGTTGCTGGTGTTTTGCATCTAATCTGTTTGTTGTCCAGCCCCATCTCTGAAAGTCTGAAGAAACTTCCACGTTCCTGAAATTTTAATATTTTAGTAAGCCTTTTTTTATTCTTATGTTCATCCACTGTATTGAGTACTTAGTGGCACTTGAAAACTGAGAAGTTACGCTTTTCAGTTTTTGAAAACTATTAAATTATTTCATTGATCACTTCCTATCCACTTTATTGCTCTTGTTTTTGAAATTCTGTACTTCAGATGTTGGAGCACCTAGCTGAATACACTGATTTGCTTATTTTTTTTTTTCTTATGGTTCATCTATTTCTTTTTGTGGTTGTTTTACTTCCTCTGAATTTTTCTTATTTACCTTTCAACACTATGCTGGGGCCCCACGCTGAGCAATATTGGAGCTGAAGCAAAGGTAAAGATCAGTAATACTGATCTTGCCTTTATTTAAAAAAAAATTTGTTCATTTTATATTTATGTGTTAATTTTTATTTAAAAATATTTTATTAAAATACAGAGATTTTTTAAATTGCTAAGTTGATTGGTGTACCCTTAAATTTTGCTTGAAGAGAGTACCTCATTTGCTTTCACCTTTGTCTCAGCCCTGCTTACTGTTCCCTGATGTAGAGCACCTTGGGTGGCTCAGCTGGTTAACCGTCTGACTCTTGAGCTCAGTTCAGGTCTTGGTCTCAGGGTCATATGTTCAAACCCCACATTGGGATCCATGCTGTGTGTGCAGTCTACTTAAAAAGAAAAAAAAAAAAGAAGTTCCCTGATATGTATCCTTTCTTAAAGCTAAGTAAACCTAGCGCTGGTTGAAGTCTCTTGTGTTTCCTAAATTAGGTTGTTAATCCAAACCAAGAACACTACAGCTAGTATAGTAGACTTGGAATTACTAAAGTCAAACTTTTAAAAATAGGAAAACAATAATTGGAGGAAAAGGAGATAATAAAGAAATAAGATACCAAAATAAACAAATAAAAATTCTGACTTAATTTGCTTAGAGATATATGAAGATATTGCCACTACGAATTGGATGCTATTTTCAAAATGTGAAATATTCAGAGAACAGTTCTTTATTTTCAATTTCCATTTTTTTTTTTTGCCTCTTTCCTACCACGTCATTTATTCCCCAAACCAGAGATCTCTGGTGCTGCAATAACTAAATCTTTGGGGAATTATGCAGTGTGATATCAATTATATCATTTCTGTCTTTTCCCACTGAAAACTTAAGTTGTTTTTCTTACGTGTTTGTTATTTATTGCGAGTCCAGAGACTTAGCTTGCAAAATGTTGTTGTATTTTTCTCAGCCCCAAACTTCCTTAACTTGAAAGTTTGTGTCATTTTAGTGGACTGCATGGAGAGAAAGCAAAGAAGTGGTCAGTTTACCACCTTTATCTGAAATTTGGCTTTTAAAATGTTTACTGTGTTTATAAGACACTATATCTTTTATAAGCACAGAAATAAAATGATATGGGTCAAAATTTCTACAATAAGATTAAGATGTGCAAAATATATTTACATTTTAGCAAAGAGTTTTAAGCATCTTCTATGAACCAATACTGTACTCTTTATTTATTCAATCCTCAAGAGAAAATGGACATAGCAATGGACATTTTCTATTGTCTGAAATGTGTTATACTGGGAAAAAAAAACCCTCAAGATGCTAAAGGTACAACCAGGAGGAAGTCTGACCATAGCTCAGTAGTTCAGGGACGTCTACCAGAAAAGATAACTTCTAAGCCCAGTCATTAAAAAATTAGAACTGAGTACTAAAAGAACAATAGGAAATAGGAGCATCTCTAGCCAAATATAATAATAATACATGTAAAATTCTAGATGGATAAGAGGGCATAGCAATGGGGGAAGCCTCAAAAAATTCATTCAACATGTTTAGAGCAGGATATGAAGGCAAGTAGGAAATAAAAGTGTCAAGGTATTTCCTCTAAAGGATAAGTCACCTATTCTTAACATCATTTGAATCAGCAGTGTATTTACTGAATTAGAACACTACTATTGACAATAGAAATATATACAAGATTTAAATAAATTCAAACTTACTTCTTGACTTGCTAAGGACTGTTTGATTCTCAGTTTTATTTAGGAGAGAATAATATTGATAATATACGTAGACTACATGGAAGAAACCTATACAGATCATGAAGGAAACAACAAACAAATGTCAAAGGAAACTGTTTTACTTTCTGTGGAAGTGATACTAAGATACGTTATGGGGTTAGAAAAAAACACTGAGAACATGAGTTGATTCTTGACATTCTATTAAGGTACTAAGGGTAGAGTCTTGGCAAAGCTTCTTTAACAAACTGCTATGACCTTTTATTCCAGCATCTCTCAGTATTTTAAATTTATCATCATGAAAAATACAGTCAACAAAAGGAATTAGCAGCAAATAGAATTTTTAAAAATGTCTTGGTGTTCAAGAAGTTGAAAATCATATTTACACTCAGGTACTATGTGCTTTGCCTCTGTTACCTATTGTTAGGAAGAAGAAATGACTAAGGGCACATATTTCCAAAGGGCTTAACTGTACTTAATTGCCACATTCCCAAGGCCTTTCTAAAAAGTGGATTTCAACCTAATTGTTTTCTGTCAAGAAACTGTCCCTGGCATTTCTTTGTCTATGCATTCATGATTAATTAACCCTTCACTAGTCCCATTAAAACAAGTAATATAATGGGCATTTTAACATGTACTTTTAAAATTATTAAAGGGCATGGGAGTCATTCTCTAAGGTACTTTTACTCAAGATGAGTATAATCCTATTGGGAGTACACAAGCAAGAATAGACATGTGGACTAAATGGTTGTTTTTCCTTCTCTGTATATAATCATAGAAGTAAGACTATTCTCCCCAAAGAATATTTTGGCATTTATTTTAGCACGAATGGTATTTACTCAGGCTATTCTCTTCTCACCTTTCCATTATATGGGTAAACACACTCATTTACTCTTGAGAATATTTTATTTATGGGGCAGCAATACTGAAATTGGAACCACTGTCTTTTGTTTTTTCCCCAAGCTAGAAGGAAACACAAAGATATATTTTTACCATTATGAGTTATGATCACTTTTGTAGCTGAGAAAAATAATGGATAATGATTAAGGCACTTGGTTAAGAATATTATGACATTGATTTCTTCATGTTCTTAACATCATTAAAATTTTGATACCTTTATTTCTTTAAGTTTTGGATATCTCTGCAAAAACCTTATTCGTGAGTATCAGTAACTTGTAGAACAAAGAATATTGGTATTCTAGATCTTAGCAACATTTGTGATTTGGGACTAGTTTTCAGCTTCTCACAGTATTAATTTTTTCATGTGTAAAGTGGAACATTGACCACTAATGTCCCTATTAGCTTCAAATTACCATAAAGGGGTTTTAATTATTTACCCAGGTCTTAAAGTCTCTCATTTAAATATTAAGTGCATATCAAGATTTAATTTTCATCTTGTAAGTTTTCAAATGCCTTTTTACATAAAATAAATATGTGAATAGCATTTTTTATTCAATTACTATGGATGAGTATTAAAAATTATTGAATCACATATTGGAAAACATTTTCACAAATGTACTAATTTATATTTAATATTTATTATAATACTAATTATTTCAGTTAATGCCATGATTATTTAATATTTACTTAATAAGATAAAAAAATTATAGGCAAGCAAAGTAGTTATTAAGACAAAGAGTATTGCCAGATATCAAGAATATTATTTCACAGTGACAAAAGGGGTCAATTAATCAAGAACACAAAATAAACCCAGTTCTATATGTACTTAAGAGCAGGGTTTACAAACACATGAGATAAAAATTGACAGAATTGGAAAACTAAATCTTAATAATACACTTTGGTATGGAGAGTTTAGCACTGTTTTGGTAATTGAAAGTGCGAAGACCCAAAAAATTTAAAAAAATCAATGAACTAAATTATCAGTTCATTTAAACTAACTGACAACTATAAAGTGATATTCCCAAAATTGTAAGATACATTATTTTTAGAGGTACAAAGAGGATTTATTATACCATAAACTAAGGATAACTCTCAATCAAGTTCAAACACATAATGTACTGTATACTATTTTGCCACAAAGCTATTTATTAAAAATTGATTTAAAAAGAGAAAATCTCAAGGCACCTGGGTGGTTCAGTGGGTTAAGCCTCTGCCTTCAGTTCGGGTCATGATCCCGGGTCCTGGGATCGAGCCCCGTATCGGGCTCTCTGCTCAGTGGGGAGCCTGCTTCCCTCCCTCTCTCTGCCTGCCTCTCTGCCTACTTGTGATCTCTCTCTCTCTGTCAAATAAATAAATAAAATTTTTAAAAAAAGATAGAAAATTCTAAATAATAAGAAATTAAACATTAAATGTGTAAATAGTCTATGATTCAAAGAAGGAATCAAAAAGCCATTTAGAGACCACTTCAGACTGTGTGATAATGAAAATGAAAGCAGATCATGTCAAAACCTGCAGAACACAGTTTAAGTGGTGCATAGAAAAAAAAAAACTGGTTAAATTACTTGAACTAGTAGAGAACTGAAGTATAAAAATAATGTCCTACTTTTCCATGTTTAGAAGTTAGAAAACAAATCAATTTAAAATTCAAAAAGAGTAGGAGAAAAGAAAATTAGTGATAGGAGCAGGTATCAATAAACTTGAAAATGAAGAAAAATATTTTAAAAATCAGCAAAGTCAAAATTGCTTTCCTTGAGAAGACTGATGAAACTGATATATTCTTAGCCCGTTTCAAGACAAAGAGGGTAAATTCAAAATAACATTATCAGAAACGATGTGAACAATACTATAGACACAATCCACAGTAAAGTTTCATAATAGTACTTTATGAATAGTTTTATGCTAATAGTTTTATGTTAATGTTTAAAACTAAAACTTAATGTTTATGTTTGACGTTTATGCAATAATTTAGAAACAATAGAGAAATTTTCTAAAAGACAGAAACTGTCATAACAGAGGATCATCCCTTTATCCATTAATAAAATTATATTTACAATTCAAAAGTTTTCCACAAAGAAAATTCCAGTAGCTACTCCAGTGAATCCTATCAATTATTTGAAGAAGAAATAATATACAAACTTAGAAAATTTAGGGAAAAAAGCATTTCCAATCTCATTTTATGTCTTTATATCAAATGAGATAAAGGCCTGAAAGGAAAGAAAAATACAGCCCAATATTTCTCACAAACATAAACACAAAAATCTTTAACATGATTTTGCCAAAGCAAATCAACTTACATAGATGATAGATGCTACATGATGACCATAATTGCAATATATTCCAGCAATGCAAGTTTGGTTTGGAATTCAGAAATTAACACAACTTGATATATATAAAGTATAGAGAAGACACATAAGATCAAGATCATCTCAAAAGATACAGAAAAAAATGTTTGAAATCTAGCACTCATTTATGATAAGAACTTAAGAACTTAGTAATTAAATCTTCTGAATCACATAAAGAGTACATATGAGGAATTTGAGAGGCAGGGTGGGAGGTTTGGGGAGTAGGAAAGGAAAAAAATGAAACAAGATGGGATTGGGAGGGAGGCAAACCATAAGAGACTCTTAATCTCACAAAACAAACTGAGGGTTGCTAGGGGGCAGGGGGTTATGGAGAGGGTGGTTGGGTTATGGTCATTGGGGAAGGTATGTGATATGACGAGTGCTGTGAAGTGTTTAAACCTCGCGATTCACAGACCTGTACCCCTGGCACTAATAATACATTATATGTTAATAAAAAATTTAAAAATATATTAAAAGAAAGATTCACTTTTTCATTTGAGAGAGAAAGAGAGAGAACAAGAGAGCACATGCATGACAGAGGCGGGTAGTTGGATAGAGCAAGAGGGAGAGAATTCTTAAGGTGACTCCCTACCAAGCATGGAGCTCAACGTGGGGCTTGATCCGTGGACCCTGAGACAATGACCTGAACCAAAATCAAGAGTCAAGTGATTAACAGACTGAGCTACCCAGGAGCCCCAATTCTCACCATTTCTATTCAACATTGTAATGGAAGCTCTAGCAACTGAAATTGGACAAGAGGAATGAAAATGCAAAGGTTGGTATGAAAATTTTAACATCAGATAATATGTATATACCTATGAAGTGTAAAAAAAAAAAATACATGGAGGGGTACCCAGGTGGTTCAGTGGGTTAAAGCCTCTGCCTTTGGCTCAGGTCATGATCCCAGGGTCCTGGGATCAAGCCCCACATCGGGCTCTCTGCTCAGCAGGGAGCTTGCTTTCCCATCTCTGTCTCTGCCTACTAGTGAACTTTGTCTGTCAAATAAACAAAATCTTTTTAAAAAAATACATGGAGTAATAAGTGAACTTAGCAAGACTATAGGATAAAAGGTCAGTATAAAAATTGATCGCATTTTTATATACAAAAATGGAAAATGAAAAATTTAAAAAGGTTAACATTAATAGAAGCATCAATAAACATCAAGTAGAATTGAATCCAACAAAATATGTGGGTGATCTCTATTATGGAAACTATGAATTGTTTCAGAGACTAGTAAGGCCTAAATAAAAGGAGCTATGCCATTTTCATAAAGGAGAAGGCTCAATATTTTTTAGGATGTTAATTCTTCCTCATTTCTTAGCTTTAGTACAAGTTCAAACAAAATATCCTAAGAATATTAGCTGATTCTAGGATGAAATGGAAAAGAATCTAGAATAGTCAAAATAATCTTGAAAATTGATACATTGGTAGTTACACTAACGTATTTCAAAACTTGTTCTTAATCTGTAATAATAACAGACAAATGTAACAATAGCAAACTTCAAGTATTTAATAATGCACAAATGGATGAATAGAACAGTAAAAAACTCACACAAATACTTTCAATAAATTTTGGAATAAGTTCTGAGCTAAAAATGATTCTTGATCCCTATGTTTTTCAATACACAAAAATTAACTTAGCTGGTTCATAGAATTGAATGAAAAGCTAGAAGCAAAAAGATTCTAGATGAAAATATAGGAGAATGACTTTGGAAACTTGAAATATGCCAAGATTCTTAGCACGTAAAATGCCAAACAATAATAGTATGCATTTACTCTTCCTACTATAAATGCTTTCAGAGAATGACATTCTAAATCTAGATCTAGACAACATGGAATCTGGAAAGATCATGCTCCTGAAATAAAGGTAATCTACTTAAACTAGTTTGGTGAATACTGGGTTAAATACCAATGTCAGTATAAGAATTCTTTGAACTTTTTTTTTTTAATTCTTTGAACTTTTTATAGGCTAATGCCTATTCTTTAAAAAAGGTATTTGGTATAATATTTTTCAAATTTCTTTGATAATTTCAAAAAGATTTATTATCAGTTATCAAAAAATAAATGATCACAAAATTTCTATTTACATGTTTCACTGTGTATGGTATAAAGAATATGTTTAGGAAGTTAACAGATTATAGGTATCTTGCTCTTCTGCTCTTCAAGTATAAATAAGTATCTGACCTCTTCTTTTTTGCATTTTACAAGTTGTTATCCTCATGAGTATTTCCTCAAATGTGTCTCTCAGAGATAAGCCCTGTGTTACTGATATTTTATTTCAGACTTCCTGCTTGATGAGTTTATCGAGTATTTGTCAAAGTCATTAGCAGTTTCTATGCATATTGATAATGCATGTAGTTTCTATGCATTATCAATACTGATAATGATTCCTCCTCTAATTTATTTTGTAAAGTGAAGCCAGACTAAGTGGAGTACATACACCTACACAAACCACAGACACATGTGTGGGGGTGCACATATGTGCATGTCGGTATATAGCAGACATCAAGGGAAAATCCTCTAGTACCTACAACCAGATTTTTCTGTATGGACTGTCATTCAAAATAATCACACTCTTATTTTCTATGCTTTTAGAAGAAGAAGAGATTGGAAATGTTCAGGGGACACAGCTACATGCCAACAGAATTCCAAATTCTTTAAGCTAGCGTTAAATCTTCCACAATCTTGCTCTAATCTACTTTTAAGTAAAATGTCCCTTCATAGCCAAATATAGCATAATACATCCACCTACATTTAGGATGGTAAGTAATAAGCAACTAATTCTTACTAATACCTTCTTCATGACTTTCGATGTCCATTCCCTGTGCCAAGAATTCCTTCAGCTTTCTTCAAAGCTTATGTAAGCTCCATTTTGGGTACTCTTTGTAGTTAAAGCTCTACTGTATTTTTGAAAGTATATATTGAATTTCCTTATTATATATTGATTTTACAAAATGAGAGTTAACAATTTTAATAGTAAATCTATAGACTTTTGCACAGTTTCATACATACATATGTACACAGTCATCTCAATAAATTCTTGTAAAATAAAAGGATGTTTTTAATAACCATGGATTTTTATTGTTTTTCTTTAAACTATTTAAAAAGATACCTACAGAATATTTCATAACTACTCTTGGACAATACTAGTTATGTGTGTCATGGCACTTAATATTTAATAAATTTGGTAGGCTTTGTGTAGTGAGGAAGCTAATGAAGTCTGAAGCTTGCTGATTTCTCTATTTGTATACAATGTGTATTTGTAATTATTTTGTTAAATAAACCGGTGAGTATATAACACTTGGTACTATGTATTTAACAAATACATTACATTTCTTATATTCCTATTTATAGAATGATTTGGTTTTCATTATCCAACCTTACTAGTTCAACAAATTTTATTGACTATTTATTATATTCCAGGCATGATGCTGGGCACTAAATATTGTGTTTAAGTTTTATAAGAAGCACAAAAATAAACAAGTAAATATATTTCCCTCTTCTCTCTATGTTTACTTTTACTTTTTAATAAAATATAAATAAAATGGTTAAAAATTATGGCAAATGCCATGAAGCAAAAAAAAAAAAAAAAAAAAACTTTGTAAGAGGTGATTTCTAGGTTGAATGTCATTTTAAAAAATGACATAAAAGCTAGTTTAGCAGAGTCTGAGCTATTCATGTAAAGAACAGAAGAAACTTTGTGATACAGAAAAGTGTTTAAAAATACTGCTCCAACAAAATACTTAAATCCTCTATCTCTAACAAAACAGTTTTCTCTGAATCACTCTAAAAATAATATGAATTTAACCTATGTTTTTAAATAGTTTTCCTTAAAAAAGAAATGCCTCCTAGTGAAGTTATATAATAAGTTTGTGGAAAACATTGAAAATTCAAAATTTAGATTTTTATCCCATCCTCAATAGAAAAAAAATTAGAAGGACAAGGGCAAAAATATGCCCAGTTATGTGTACTTTGCATAAAGTATATTGGTATTTTTGTTGTTGTTGTTTTATGAACTAGCTTGCTTGCTTGCTTGCTTTTTACCAGAGAAATGCTTAACAGAATATGTTGAAATCCTAAAATAGTATTATTAAGTATATTTATTTCACACTCCTATTTATTAAGAGGCCTTATAAGGTTTTAAGGTCACAATGTAATTTAAAGACTGGGAAACGTGATGAATATCTTATTTAAACACTGTAAATTATGCATAAATGATAGAATAAGTTCTCACAGCAATGCCCTACTTATGCTTTAATTCATTAATAAGAAAATTCTGGTTCCTGTTAAATATTCCACATTTTCACAACTAGGACAAATATCAAAAGACTTCTACCATATAAATGCAGCATAAAGTCATCATTTTTATCCAGTTGGAAGAGTTTTCTTTTTACAACTTCATGAAAAGATCATTTGTTTTGGATTGCAACAGAGAGTATAAGAAACAATGTTAAATTTTTAAAAATAGCAAAAACATATAAGTTTATATAGTTACTTTATCCACCATTAAGACTGCTATCACGCACACTAAAAACACTTTAAAAAGATTTCTCTGATTGCTTTCATTTAACTACCTCTTTTCCATTTGCTGACTTAATTTTACACAAAATGGAGCACTCTTAAAACCCAAAGGAAGATATTGGGTTTCAGTTTTATATATCTCATGATGGAAATAATAAGAAAAAAAGGTTTTTTTGCATATGTTAAATATCCCACATCCAAAAAGATAGATCTAAAGATAGTACTAAAGTCTCTCAGCACAATTTTAACACATAAAAAATAAACATCTCTTTCATGTCCTTTTCAAATTTGGACTAGTGTCTGTCTCATTTTCCAAGGTATGCCATTTTCTCTCAAAATATATATGGGGTAATAAAGTGGAATTTCCACAGCAGAAAACTATACTGTAAATAGGAAAAAAAAAATCTTTACTTTCTAAAGCTTTCTGAGCTCTGCTTCTTCTTCTTCTTTTTTTTTTTTTTCTAAGTACAAGTAATGCCCTTAAGTACATATGCCTTTGTTTAATAAATAAAGAAGCCATGGAAATGCATTAATCAAGAGTTAGGTCATTATTGGGTAACATATTTAAACTATTTAATCATCAGAATAAATGACTGTGCTAACAACAGAAGGGATGATTAATTTTTTTGTTACAAACACTTGCATATTAATAGATAGTTAAATTTTTGTCAATCCTTTTCCTGTTGAAACGTTCCAAGAGATCATCTAACATATGTTCAAATTACCAGCTTTCTAATAGATAAAAATTCAGTAGCAAGAAGTTCTATGAATCAAGCACGCACCATCCCGCAGCATAGGTCTGATGACCCCTGAATGTGACCTGCTCCCAGAGGAAAGCAATTTAATGCTCCATGGCACAGAGAACAGTATTATGAATCACAAAACCTCCAGATAAATTAGTGACAGGTACATCTGAATAGGATTCTTTCTAAGTCGCTTATCTGTAGCCAGGCAAGCTTGTTTCCCCCTCACTTTCAAAGATAAAGCCACTTGGCATGTGGCTGTGGCAGATTCTCACAAAGCAAACAGCTACCATCGTCCGTTACTGAGGGGAAAAAAAAACCAACAACAAACCTTCTTATTTCAGGTACTGTGTACTGTGACAGCAAAGGGGATAAAGTGAAAACTATCTGCAGTGGGAAAGTCATCAATCAATACCAGGCCTTATGTCTTCTCTAACTTTCATAAGCGCGGTGCCTCTGGCTCTTTCACTTTTATTTTTGACAGTTCTGATACCCCAGAGTTGCAGCCATGGCAAAGTTCAAGAACAAAACAACAGGTTGTTAAAGACAACTTATCAGAGGCCAAACAGGGAGAAGAGATGCCAAGAATTAGTAAGCAGCTGAAAGACGGATCTATGACAGAACGGCGCAGAAAGACACAACAAACTTTTACCTTTAGCAGACTATGGATTCCATTTGAAAAAACAAAACAACAACAACAACAACAAAAAAAAAACAGAGAAAAACTGAGATGCTAAATACATGCTCTAAGCACTTAGGGAGGTTGATCATAGAAAAGATGAAAAATAAATTATGTTCAAAATAACACAAAAGATATGTATTTGTGAGAGAACTTATTTACATATCTTATCAACCACAGATACAATGGAATAAAAAAAACTATAAACTGTATGCTTTAAACTGAATGTCAAAGAATAGCACAAATGTACGGTCTTTAAAGTTAAACATTAACTACAAAAATTCTCTGAAAGGAAACAATAAAACAGAAATATCCCTTTTCACTTTCCGCCCTTCTTATACTTCTCATAGTCTATAATTACCCTTACTCAAGACTTTCATTACATATCTTAATAAAGGCCACGTCATATCAGAGTTAGTTATATAGCATAGAATTCAACAGCCCAAAAAAAGAAAAAAAGAAAACAAAAAGCAGTACTCACGTTTCAGGTTCTGTTAGTAGTCCTTCTCAGGCAAAATCAGGGTTGTGCTTTCTGGGTGAATCTGTGTTAAACCAAAATGACAAAAATCTCAGTTTCCCATGGCACTGCCACTTAGAATGCATACAAATAAATCCCCAGTTAGTCAAGGAGAAAAAAATTGCATTAAAGAGTACTGATTTGTAAATTTGGTCTTTTCAAATGCAGATAATGTTTGCCCCTACTCTTCCTCTCATATCTTTGCAAAATGTCTGCCCAATGAACTCATTACTGTAGAAACTCAACTACGCCTAAGGTCAGTTAATGAAATTCAGGTTTAGGATTAAACTTCATAAACATGCACAATGGGGGCACCTGGGTGGCCCAGTCAGTTAAGCAGGTGCCTTCAGCTCAGGTCATGATCCTGGGGTTGAGCCCCACAGCGGGCTCCTTGTTCCACAGGGAGCCTACTTCTCCCTCACCCTCTGCCTCCCCTGTTTGTGCTCTCACTATTTCTCTCTCTCTCTGTCAAATAAGTAAAATCTAAAAAAAAAAAAAAAAAAAAAAGCACAATGGTTGGGCACCTGAATTTTAGAGAGACAAGGATGATGCTAGAAAGAAAAAAAACAAAAAAACAAAAAACAAAAACAAAAACATAGTTAAAGAATGTACAATATGATAGATTCAGCTAAATTAACTACTGTCCTGTATATGAGGTGATTCACAGTACTCTAAATGTATAAAAATGAAAGCAAATCCACTTTGAAAACATCAATGCCGTATCCAACGACACTTGGGAGAATATAAATATAGCTACTAAATTTACCTTCTTTGAAATTACACAGGTTTAATTAAACTGGATGTATGTCCTTTATAGCCACAATTATTTAAGCAACATTAAACACCACTTAAAATATGGAAGAACTTTAGTTAGCAGGCAATAAAATTATTATTTCTGCTCTATCTAGCTACTGTGTTTATATTGAGTTATTTATTTACAATGTACTTTAACGTTATCAGTAATTTTTTTAGAAACGTCAGTAAATGGAGAACTAAAATGTACAATTAAAACATTAAACTTTACTTGAGAAGTACCATATTATAATAATGTTAGTTAATTTTTTATGAATTAGAGAAAACTATGAAAAGTAATTAGAACAATTAGTTTAAATAGTTAAAAAGCCAAATGTCATGTGTGTATTGTTGAACACCTTATTTAAATTATATACATAAAAAGTCATGTAAT